>NW_027179585.1:0-78413 GCF_036669935.1 Montipora foliosa | reverse complement strand
TTATATCAGGAGTATGCCAGGGCATCCTGTGTATATCTACTGAAAAACGGGAAGAACTACAACAAAGGAAACACTTGCAAAATATAGTGTAAATTCATAAATTAAAAAAAATAGTCTTATCAGATTTTCTAGTACGGTCAATATTTCAAAACTTCCGCAATAAGATTGGTATATTTTACTTCACAAATAAAAGTCTGGTTTTGTAAAACAATCAAGACTGAAAGTACGGAAAATCATGTCAAAACTTTCTTTTTGAAAATTTACTTCAATTTATTATCATGAAAAAAAGGCTTTTCCAATATCAAATGAGCCGCGGTAATCCCGCCAAAACTCTGATGTTTCGCCGGACCGAAGCAATTTACGGACGCAATGAGGTGGCTCAATATAACGCGCACCGCTGGCTCAGTTGGGTTGAGCAACCGGGATGGCAGGCGTATGTCGTGGAGTTCGACTCCGGTGACCAGCAATCAGGGTTTTAAAAATAACTGAGGAGAAAGTAGTCGGCCTTTGTAATTACATTCGCAAAGTTGAGTGAGACCTTTAATTCTTTTTGGCTAAGGACGAAAACCGTAGGTCCCGTCTCACAAACCTTCAATGTTCATAAAACCTGTGGGACCGATACAAATAAGATCCCACACCATAGTGCGAAAAGAATCTTGTAGAAGATTGTAGTTCTCGGTGTTGTGGTCTGGCCTTTCCTTCAGCAATGTGTCGGCTTGGAGTTAATCTTTCTGAATGGACTACTGATTAATGAGAACAACCAGACAACAAAACAGAACAGTAGTCAAAATTTGAAGGGAGTCCAAGTGCTTGGAAACTGGAAAATAAACCAAAATACTTTAGTTAAATTACTCGTCCAGTGATTATTTATAATTTACTTTTCCTCCAGTCCTGCATGGCAAGCCTGCTATAAGCTGATTGTCGTCATAGTTAAGTCTACAATATTAATTTTCTACTCACAAGACTTTTCATACTTGTCTGTCTCGTGTAGGCGTGATTTCCAAAGGCCAATGCCCTCTTGGGCATAGCACCCTACTTGCCTTTTTAAGGATAGTGATTAACTCGATGTTGAATAAAATTATCGGCATATCCCAAAAATGAAAATGTACGGGGTACAACTGTATCGAGTCTATTATTTGAAATAACCACTCACAAATCGTTATCCTTTACAGCTGTTAAACCAAAACATCCGGGAATTTACGACTTTCATCTCGTCAAAAACGTTGACCAGTTCAATGAAGAATGTGTAGGGCCCCGCGAGAAAGAAAGAGAAACTGCAAAAAAAAAAAAAAAAAAAAAAAATGAAGAAACTCACGGAAACATCTTGCGGAGCAACAGCAAAAACGCCAAAAAGAGACGTCAATTCAAAATTCCATGAGGTTCATGATCAAGGAGGAAGCTGAAATGCCCGATGGCGGATATGGTTGGGTCATTTGTTTCGGCTTGCTGCAGTTATCCAAGTTAATTATTTTGGGTATTCACAACAATTTGGATTGTTATATACTCATATTATGAGAGACTTAAAAGTGGATCATACAGAGGCGGGTGCGTATGATGTAGATAAACATTTTCTCTTATCTTTTAATAATGTTGTATTGAGAACATAGTTGAAAGACAATTAATCCACCTTCACGGCATTGGTGCTAAAAGCAGGGAAAAAACGAGAACACTGTGCGAAACACTGGAACATCCTGGAACACCGGGGAACATCCCGGAACATCGGAACATCAAGGAACACCCAAAATAATAAAGACCAGCAAAAAAATAAATTTAAAAACAAATAAAAAAGCGCTTTGGCTTTCTGCTGATAGAACGTCGTTACAGATCGCTATCTTGGTAGTGCCTCCCAACATGGAGAACGGTGAGTGAATTACAATCAAACAGTCACTAATTTCGATCATTTCTGCCTTGCAGAAACCTATAAATAAAGGTGACCTTTTGATAAGCTTATTGAAAAACTTTATCTAAACTTAAGAACGATACCTACAATTAAAGTGAAAACGCATTTTTACAAAAATAATGCTAACTTTCGAGATAACTGATATGCGAGAACCGTAACACGGGTATTTGCGTTTTCCACACTTTCCACAATGTGGCAATCTGCCATAGGAAACTTACACGCTTTAAGAAAGCTCCTAATCTGAGTCGTTACCTGGCAAACAACAAAAAAAAATCACCAAGGACTGAGTTGATCACAGCCGGACTGCATTCGTAAATGACTTGATTGTAATTCACTCACCGTTCTCCACGTTGGGAGGTACTACCAAAATGGCGATCTCTAAATGACGGTCTGGTCAGCAGAAGACCAAAGCTCTTTCTTATTGTATTTTTTATCTTTTTTTTTTTTTAATCTTAATTATTTTGGGTGTTCCGTGATGTTCCAGTGTTCCTTATTTTAGCACATTGACACCTTTACGACTTGTGGAAACCCCGAGCTTCGGTGACTGTAATCACGCGTGCAACATTTGGCCGAGATGTCTTTCTTTACTGACTCTTTTTCTGATCTGTACAGTGGAATATTTTTCCTAAGTGGGTTGGTGAAAGCCTGAAATAAAACCAAACCCTGAATTTCGTGTTGACTTAGACACTAAACATTGCATCGCTGGAGCAATGTATTCTTCTTACTCGGATCACTTATTTCACAACACTGAAAGCTACAAACAACCTTTTCCTATTTATCTAACTGCGGTAATCTTTCATGTCACTTTAATTCCTCAGATAAAAAAATGTGATATTTCATATGTTCTAAATGTAAATTCGTCTAAAAAACCGTGTCTGATCGTGATAAAAGTAATTTATTTATATCTGACACTCGATCGTCTGACGGTCTTAACTATGGTGCAGCGAAATGTTGTAGGCTATTTGACAATTACTGTGACTTTTATTTTCATATGAGTATTTTTTTTCTCCAATTTGAAAAACTCTTTTCAGGCAAGAGGTCGATAGTTTGTGCAAATTTAATGAAAATTCGTGACCCGGAATTTTCCAGGACTCAGGCAGTCAGTCACGCGATTTGTCATGCGATGAACTTGGGGTATCAACGTTATCAAGGCTCATTGCTCGTCCTCTCCTGGACGGGAAATCACTGGGAGACTGCCCCGAAACTTTCATCAAAACGATGAGGAAATTACCGGGGCGTCACCAGCTGTACTCCGCGGAAGTAATAATGCAGCTGTTTCAAAGTTCATGAGACAAAGTTAAGGGAAGCATGGAAAATTTGGTAGTATCAAGTAAGGTTGATCAGTTCAGGAAGATTTTTTTTTTTTTTTTAATTGAGTTACACACAATACTGATAATACTAACATTAATGACAGCATTAACATTAATTCAGTGCGACTTACACTACTAACAATATTCGTGCAGTCAATTACACTACTTGTAATACTTCCTACTTACGCCACTTACAATACTAACACTTACACTACTTACATTACTTACAATACAATTCGCCTACTTACTCTACTAACAATACTAATATTTACACTACTTACAATATTTACAAAAAAATAATTAGATTACTTATATTACAATGCTAAACAAAACATCACTTACATTACAATACAAAGCACAATTCACTGATTGAACCTACTTGCCTAATTAGAATTACATGACTTACCAAAAAAAAAAAAAAAAAAAAAACGACACCTCAGTTGCTTTCTTCCAACAGTACAAGGCCGATTTAGAGACTGCTGGTAAAAAAAAGATAACATTTTGGGCTTTGCTTTAGTGTGACTGTTTTAATTGGCTAGGAAGATTAAAAATCGTTTCGCTTGAACTTACCACTGTTGTAGATGCCCGCACATATCTCGAAATAGTATTATGGTACTAGTTGTAATCTTGGATTATTGAAAGCAGAAGAGTAGGAAAGGTCTTATATAGGAACCAAGTGTGAGGATACTAACATGTACTTCTTGAGATGGTTTCCGAATAAGCGCCGAGTACTATAACTCACGTGACAGGATATTGAAATACTTTGCCTTTGGCTAGACTCTGTATCATAAGTACCTAAATGCGATCTGTACGGGTCCGCAAATGATCCCAGGACCGCAAATGATCCCACAGAAACGATTCTCGTCCCCAGAGTCCGCTTTTCATCATGGGTCAGAACGAAGAAGACGGACCATTCTGGCCACAGCCAAAAATGCGTGCAGTCGCGTTAATGGTATGGTCTCATAACCGTTGGCCCCAGAGTCCTCTTTTCTTCTGGTCAGAACACAGATTCTGGCCACAGCCAAAGCAAAAAGTCCGTGAATCACAGACTTACGGCTTTTCTGCGCATTCTCAGAAATTTGAAACAATAACGGTCATCAACATTCTCGTCGCATTCTCGTCACGGCGCATGCTCACTCCTCGTGCTAACACGAATGCACCAATCAGAGACCCTTTTCATTGTTTTTCACGAAGACCAATAAGAAGACACTTGCTTCAGGGTTCCCAAGAACTGTTCTCTACCCCAATCATGTGCAAAAGAGAAGAGCCCTGGGGTCGAGATTGCGGTCGTCAACGGTTACAACATTACACCAAGGTTATTCTTGTCGTTTTATGTCAATCAATTTCGTTAGTTCCCAGTCCGTACAGTTGTATTTTTGAATTTAAATTTATCTGTAACTGAATTATAATCACTTCTGATGATGTATGTTGTAACATACGAAACGTTAAGTTTATAAAAGTTATGCATTTCAAGCAAATGTTTGTTTGTAACCTTTGTTTGCGTTTTATTCCTATTGAAACTAAAATGGCCCAAGTCAAAGACTTTTTATGAGAACATTACACCATTACCGTGACTGCGAGTATTTTTGGCTGAGGCCAGAGTCCGTGTTCTTGGCCGCGCTGACCAAAAGAAAAGCGGACTCTGGGGACGAGAATGAACGGAAACCTGTCGGAGCATGTTACGCTATGCCGCAAAGCCTACCGATGTGCAGCGTTGTTGAAATTATGTTGTTGTTTTTTAATTTAACCTAATCTTCAATATCTACTCAGTTGGGTCGTGTCGTAACTCATTGAACGGACTTCACAAATGGCCAAAAGAGCGATGGAAAGAACAAAGATAACAATGGATTTAGCACAAAAAGCAATGGGAAGTACTACAGTATACAGCTAATGAAATATAATGTACGACCCTACCCACTTAGTTGTCCACTACAGTTGCATGGCTTGATTCACGTTACTTTGTGTAGACGTCACAAAGTAACCCTCTGGCCATAATGACCCCTGAAATAATTGTATTTTTTTGCAAGCCGAATCAACCCAGAGTTCTAGCCCTATTTGTTCAAAAGGTGGATAACGCTATCCACCGGACAAATCACTATCCATTGGATAGTGCAATTGGTTTTGCTAGTGTTTATCCACTGGATAGTGATTTATCCTGTGGATAGCGTTATCCATCGTTTGAACAACTGGGGCCAGATGGTTGAGATAATAAAACTTTGAAGCAGAACACAACCTTTGTTAATTGACTCTTCATTGTTTTATTTTAATATATAGCTTGGGTAGGCTCTCTCGCGTTTGGCATGACCTTCCTCTGCGGCCCCATAGCGAGCAGCTTGTGTCAAAGATATAGTTGTCGTTTGGTAGCATCTGTTGGAAGTCTTATCGGAGTTCTTGGTCTATTACTGACGTCATTTACTGAGAGCATCTATGTCATTTACCTGACATACAGTGTCCTTTGGGGCTTTGCGTCGAGCATGAACTATGCACCAACAATGCTTGTGTTGGGTAAGTTATTAATTGAAATTCGCTGGCTGCAAGGCAACACGAGAGGAATTCTTTCAAAAAAGCTGATATTGTGTTTACTTTATAGCAAGAATTGAATTCTGATGCCGGAGATATTTTTGCGTAGCTCAACTCGTAAACTTCTCATTTGAAATTTAACATGTGGGCTCTGTACAATAGGCATCTAGAAACATACATAAGAAACATTAGAGCCAATCCCTAAGTATAACGGAGAACTTTGTACCATGCTGATGAAGTGAAATAAGAGATTGTAAAAAGCTGCATGAGTTTTCTAAAAAAGCCATATAATAACCACTATGAAACACAAGTACGAAGTAAGTAATCTCTAAAAAAGTACGCGTCGTCGGCTTTTTTCTGGTCAATTTCCGACATTATTGTTTAGCCCGTCTGGCAAGCAGATCGAATTTGCATTTTCGTGCTGACTGTGATATCAAGTCAGTGGATGCCATTGCTCCGGCATTCCGCAATATGTTCTTCTTTCGTTTCTCCATGGGCATCGTATGTTACTTTTTTGCTAACACTGCGCAAGACCGAATAGACAAAAACAAATACAACTCTAATTCAAGCAATAACAATGTGATACGACCGAAAAACGTGGAAACATCTCTTTAACGTCATAGGTCCGTTTTGCTAGCAAATGCGGCATTAAGCTTGCTACAGTATAGAATCCTTGATAATGATTCTGAATTGAATGCTCTCCTTAAGGGATTTTGATGGCCAGTGATGTATTGGATAGAACTAAATGTAACAAACTGAAGAAAATCAGTTGAGACGTTAAACGGGAGATTATCCAGAAAAACTTGAACTTATGTTCAAAGTGGGATTTGAACTCCTGATGTCAAGTCTGGCGTTTTAAACCCTTGGCCACAGCATTAGCATCCAGGGCTCGGTTGTCACGTCGAAAGCCGATTAACTTCATACAGGATTAGCGTAAACTTTTGTTTCATGTTTTCAACTTTTTGCTTAAAGTTTCTTTTGCTCATTTTTGTTTTTCAAAATCGACTTCTACCAATATAAAATTTTGCCGAATATCAGCGTTGAACAGCATTTGGGAGTAGAGAAATAAACTGCTTGGTTATTTTAAATCTGGGATTAGCGTGAACAACCGGGTCCAATGGTATATTTTCTAGATTCTATCGTTTCTTTTTCTTCAGGTGAATATTTTGACAAGCATCTCGCTCTCGCCAACGGTATAGTGACTTCAGGAAGTGGTATCGGCACACTGGCAATGGGGCCCTTTTATGACTTCATCTTGTCAAACATGGGCTGGAAAACGATGCTTCGCATTCTTTGTGGTTTCTCCTTCGTCATGTTGTTGAGCGCGTTAATGTACCGTCCTCTCCCGGCAAAGTACAAACGTGCTAGTAGAAAACACGAGAAGCGACCCAAGCTCTTTGATCCGTCCGTGTGGAGGATGAAGTCGTTTGTATTCTGGGTGGTATCCATGTCTCTGTTCTTCATTGGTTACTTTATTCCTTTCATTCATCTGGTAAGGAAACACAACCATAATATAAATCAGTCTCAGTCTATCTGTCAGTCAGTGATTGCTTTAGTGGATCAGTTTCTCCCTTAGTCAATCAGTCTGCCATTTCCATGAGCGTGTTCTAAAATGCTGCAAAACCTTCAGCGATGACTTGTTAATATTTTTTTCCCCTCTCCTTGTAAATTTCAGCCGAATCACGCAATGAACCTTGGCATTCCTAGTTCCGAGGCTTCTCTTCTAGTTGGTTACCTTTCAATTTCTTCCACTGTGTCACGTTTTGTCTTCGGTATTGTGCTTTATCATCCAAAGATAAATCGTTTCTATGTTTTGCAGGTACGTACCAATTTTTTTCGCCCCCCCACATTATGGTATTTGCGATTCAATTGTATTTAGATCGTTATCTCTGACTATCTATTTTTTCCGTTGTCATTTTGGGATTGGATGCAACAAGAGTCCATGGTGATGGACTCTTGGATGAAACAAGTTTACTTTACAAACTGAAGCTATGCCGTGATGTGCGTTAGTCGAGTGGCAGCAGTGGCGAAACAAGAGACGTAACTTAAAAAACGATCTGTGAGAGTGTTGACGAAACTGGAAATTTAGGGAGGGTGTGCCCCAAGAGAAGGAGCAATATTATCGTCTCTCACAAGGATAATACTTTTTTCTTATCATTTCAACGCTTCCTGAAGCTAACACACTCATCATTTACAGAAGTAATGGATACCTTTTGGGAGGGAGCTCTTAGATTACATAGTTTACGCCTACATCACCATCACCATCATGATCGTCATCATAATCAATCGTCATCATCGCATCATCAATCATCTCGTCGTGGTTATCATTGCTTCCACTAACCTCACCGTTATCCCCGTCCTTATCGTTCCAATTACCTGCGTAATCATTAGCATGCCCGTTCTACCCTGTCTACGCCACTCGGTACACTTCCTAATCCAGCTTCACGTAAAACCGTTAATGTTTAACGCGCCATTGTTCGTAAGAATGCAATAACTTAAGGCTTACATTGAAAAACATCATTCCAGTTTTGTCTTTTTCAGATATCTTTTATGATGATGTCCGTTACTTGTACGTTATGTCCGCTGGCTTTGGATTACACAGGGCTCATAATATATGCTCTTAGTTTTGGTGCATTTGATGGGTGCTTTGTTCTGCTTATTGCTATCACCACAAGCGACATCGTTGGACCGGAAAAGCTGCCGTCAGCTTTAGGAAGCTTGTATGGGGTTAATTCCATTTCTATAATATTTGGACCACCGCTGGCAGGTGGGTAGACCTTCCCTAATGTCATTTCGTTCTTCATAAGAAATGGACAGTAATAAAGTTACTAGAACAGTCACAAAGGGCGAAAGGACAATTGAAAAAGTGAGCCCCAAGCAGGGTTCGAACCGTTCTGAACGCCAGTCGTATTCCACACCGATTAATTTTCGCGATTGAGTTACGAAAACTTTTTGGAAGCCAGGTTGCTTGTCAGACAGATTATTGCACGGTCGAAGAATCGTGGCATACCACTCATCAGCTGATTGCTATCGGTTGTTTGAAATCGCCTTTAGTTCACTGTCTAAATTTAACCGTCACTATCATATTAATCCTTTATACACGAAGAGGACCAAAGCAAAATGCTTTTGGGGTCAAACAAATTACAGGTAAAAAGCTAAAATGTTGTTCAGTATATACGTAAATTCATTATAATAACTTGAATATATATAATAGTCACTTTATTTAAGTCTCAAGGTTATTTAGGCGAGCACTAGTGCTCTACGAATTGGGGAGACTACAAATCAACTAAAATCAGAACAGATAAAATCAAATGTTGGTTGCTGAGGAACGGGAAAAAACCGGTGTATCCAGGAAAGACCTCTCGGAGCAGAGTAGAGAACCAACAAACTCAAGCCATACATGACGCCAAGTCTGGGAATCGATCCCGGGCTACATTGGTGGAAGGCGAGTGCCCTCACCACTGCGCAGCCCCGCATGCCTGCGCGTTTTAATAGTGATATTAAGTTACTTAGTTTTTTTTTAAAGTAAGACTATCCTGTGCTACTTTATGAGCCACAAAACCAAATTTGAGCAGAAAGCAAACAAATTCTCGCGCTTAGAGGCGGCTGCAAGTATTCACCTCCAACCCATTGGATAGTTTGAGTATTTTCTCTGTGATAATTTGTTGAAAGAGACACATACATAACACTGCAACGCACTTTACAACGATAAAGCCTTCATACAGGTATCAGAAGCTTGCGAAAGAGAGAGAGTTTTGTGCGAGAAGGGCGCTTCCGAAGAGGCCAACAGATTTGGAGACCATGATCCTTTGATTTGCACTCCCCAATCCCTCAACTTTGTAATAATATTTATATTTATCCGGTGGAGGCTATAGCTCTGACGACAAACCTGGACATCTCAGTTTACACCGATGATTACCATGTTTTAATTTCTTTCTCTCTTTTAGCCTTCATTTTCAAAGTATCCGGTTCATATAAAAACGCCTTCTTCGTGGCTGGTGGTGCCATAGCACTTGGAACTTTTACTCTTTCCTTTGTTTCGTTTTTCATGCCTTACGAGGAAACAGAAGACGTTAAAACAGACAAAGAATTTTCGGGAGAAGACAGTACAGCGGAAAAAGACTCAGCGGATAATCTAAGAAATTCTGGTAATAGGAGTGTTCTTTATGACACAAGTAATTTCGCCTTACGGCCCTCGTTATCTTGTCTCGAATTAAACAGATTGGGGGATGTTTGTGGATCTCGCTGTGTACTCGATAAGCTTGAAAGAGAAACGGACGTCTGACAGGACACGAAACAGAAAATTTCAAGATTCAAGACGTTGGTGGTAAGAGCGCTGGGGGCGTTTGGACTCAGCTTTATAATCATCCAAAAACAGTTTGTTTAACGGGATGAACCGATCACAAAATACTTGAACAATAAGACACTTTCAAGGGAAGGAAAATTTTGAACGGGCGGTTATTCACGGGAGACAAAAGGGACCATGAACAGCGAAAACACTGGCAATGCTAAGAAAACGTTTTCCACGAAACGCTCCGGTGAAATAGTTCCGCGATTATCTCAATACTTTCATTGTGTAAAGTGTATTAACCGAACCACCCATGAAAGTAATTTTGGAATCAACCCTGTTGCAAAGAAAGGAATTGATCAGAAATTCAACCTCCCTTGCTTTCGTTCCACATAAATCCTTTAATTAACTTGTTGTTCTGAAGAGTACATTAAAGAATTTTAACAAAAGCATCTAAGCGAGATTGTTTCGTCGTAACCAAACCCGCCAATCACATAGCGTAGTCGAATGAAGGCAGGATTCTCATTTGCAGTTTCATCCCTCGTCGTGGGCTACAGCCCAAACTTTTGGTTTAAAATTACTTTCCTGTCTCCTCGGAGAATTTAATGTCATTTAACGTCGCGCTTGCGTCGCGTCGCCGTGCCTAACTGAAATACAAGAATTAAGTTCGGAAGGTCGTAGGTTCGGCTGCTGCAAAGGGGCATTAGGATTTTTCCGAGTATTCCAGAGTCAGCATCGGAAAACAGATATCGTCGAGAACTGATTAAGTTCGGCCGGGCAGGTTGAAGTAAGATCTACTCGACCGCTTAGAACGGCAAGGGCTCCAACTTATTTTAACACTTTATGCTGTTATAATAGTTAGACCGAACCAATAGTCTACAATTCTATACTATGTCTATGCAACGGCATTTTCATAGATCAAGCTATTTTTAGCCGAGCTCTTAAATAAGATTTGGCTTGCACGAGCGACCATTCTTAATTCCATATTATAATGTAATAATTCTCATGCAAGACTTGTAGGTAAAGGTGAAGATAAAGTCGAGTGTGATACAACTGAGGCCCATACGGCCGGCGCCGGTTTCGGTAGTATGAAGAAACTGGGAGAATTATTACTTCCCGAGCTAATCCATCGCAGGGTTACCCCCCACCCCTCCCTTGACTGAGATGGATAAGTTTGTGGATTTAGGCAGTGAATTCTTATGGCAATACTCGCTTTGTTTTTCGTGAACGTGAACGTGACTTTGTTTTTCGTGAACTTGTGAACGTGACTTTAAGCAGTAACGCGTGGAAAGGGTGAAGAATTCATGCCCGTTCTTGAATTCTTCAAGAGACATTCCCTTTCGTTACTGCCTAAGAAGCCCTCGTAACGGCCATGATCTTGAAATCATAACATGCTTTTCTCCGCTGCTCAGAAATGTCTCTCATACATGGAGCTCTTCAAAATACATGTTGCCGTAATCTCGAACCCAGATCTCTCTCTGGGAGATCTGGGTACGAGTTGCCCTTTTCCCTCCCCACCCATCCAAGAGCGAACTCCGGATTGGAGACATCGACTCTATTTCAAAGTACATGTCAAATCGGTTTCTTTTTCTAGCGAATGAATTTAGCTTCCATTCGAGTAAGGGTAACTTGATTTAGGTGCCCGCATCGAGAGTGTTAACACATTTTTAGAAAAAGAAGAGAGAAAGGAGTATACGGTTCAATGAGCATGTCGGGTTGTGAATTTGCTGAAAACAATCGACCAGTCAGCAAGAATGATTTTTGCACAAGAAACAATTGTCGCTGATACTGAACAAAATTAAAGCAGCTACTTGCAGCGATTTAAGCTGATTTAATCAAATAGACCAATTTCGATATATTAAAATTCAGTTTCAAGGCTCAGAGGAATAAACTCATACAAATCCTTATTTTTATTGCCCAGAGCCTCGAGATCATGTTCATTGTTTTAAGTTGAATTCTAATATATCGAAGTTGGTCTATAATCTAGAGTTGCGAAGATCCCATGAAAGGCATTCTATGAGCTACTCCACCGCGCACCGGTGGCTCAGTTGGTTGAGCACTGGGCTGCCATGCGGGAGGTCGTGAGTTCTACTCTGGCCGGACCAACACTCAGGGTCTTAAAATAACTGAGGACAAAGTGCAGCCTTTGTTATTACATCCGCAAATGGTTAGACTTTCAAGGACTATAAACCCGTAGGCCCCATCTCACAAATATCTTCCATGTTCATTAGTTCCCTGTGGGACGTTAACGAACCCTCACGCTATTCGAGAAGAGTAGGGGATGAAGTTCCCGGTGTTGTGGCTGTCCTCTGTGATTATAAGGGTGGGTGGGTTATAGCAAGTCCACATCAGCTGAATAGCTGCCAAAACTTCAACCTGCTCAAACAAATAACAAACAAACAAACAAACAAAGAAACCTGTGTCTGCAGCGAAGGAAACGAGGGAGTCTAGGAAAAAGGCACATATTACGACTTTCGGAATTGCATATTTATGCAAAATGTAATGTATGCACAATAATCTCAAGAAATGATTAAACGTTAAGTCCTCCAACAACTAGTCGCATCCATCTCATGAGACGATCTCGCCAACGCAAGAAACGCTTAGGCATGGGCTTGAAGTTGGGGTGCACGGTTACAAATTTCAGCCGAAAGACAATAACAGGCAAGAAAAGGGGTGATGCAGCAGCTCTCGTAACGTATAATGCGATTCGCTCGCTACCCCAGCGAAAAACAAAAACTAAACAATTGAGACAACGACTTAGACTTAAAACCATAGAGGCTGTTTAGAATACCAAACAATAGCAGGTTACGAGAGCTGTTACATTAGTGAAAAAAAGTGCTCTCATATGTTGTCATAAAATTGAAGAGAATAAAGCACAATAACTGTGGAAATCCGTCTTTACTTGTAAGTTACTTTATTATCGTGAAAAAAGATGAGAAAAAAGGTGGAATAACAGCGATTAATGTTTAATAAATCCGCGGTAAATCGGTCTGTGGAGGACTGCCCCAGTCAGTTGATCGCATCAGTTACATGTGATGGTCCAAACATCTTTTGTGCTCCCGCTAACTCCTCGCCTGGAAAAGGAAACACTTACTTTTGAATGTTTTGTGGTAAAGTATATTTTCAGTGACTGGCTTTACTGTAACTTCCGATTTTGGGTCGAAAGTATTTCCAGTTAACAATGCTTCCTTCCTTCAGCCACTTTATCCAGATGAGTGGCAGCCGGTCATGGTATACTTTTGAAGTGACGCTGATTACAGTCGGCTTTCTCATAATTACGTAATAAATATAAATCTGGAAAGAAAAGCATCTATTTGAAGTGTGGGTTACACATGAAAGGGAGGACAGATCCTTGCACATACCCGGTCAATTCAAGCAATTGTTTTTTATAGGCATCTGAACTGAGCTATGAAGCCAATAAGTTTGAAGTAGGTCAACATTTTGTTGAACTGGTGTGTTTCCGTGAAAGGATGGGCGTTTGTAAAACGTAACTCTACATAAGGTGGCTTTTTATATAAATAATGATGCTGCTCACAGAAGTTCTGTCGAGTATTTTGCGTACTTGTATACCCGCGCATGGTTCGGAATCTTGCTACTCGGTTCACAAATATAATATTGTGCGTCTCAAAAAAAGGTCTTACCCATGCATCCCTTTCGCTCTTTTGCAATACACTCAAGACCTGTGATCAAAGAAAAGTCAAAGAACCAATCAGTCAGTCAGTTACCGATTCTTTCATCCATATACTCACCCACCCACCCAGTCACTCACTCACTCACCCAGTCACTCACTCACTCACTCATTCACTCACTCACTCACTCACTAACTCATTAAGTCAATAGCTAGTCCGTGTGCCAGGAAATTTGTTACCTTCGTCCGGCATCTTGACATGAAAATTATTCAAAGCCAGAAAGAACTTTTTCCACGATCCTGTTATAGAACCCTGGCATTCCCTTCTGATACTGCAAGAGCAATTCCGACCGCCATATTTCTACCAAAAAAAACCATTTTAAAATCGTGAATGACACAGCTCCTAGTTTTTGCTGACAGCACAGTGTATTTCTTTTAACCTGTTCCATCCGGTTGCTTAGCTTTTCACGGTGCAGAGTTCTCTGGTTCTTGTGAGTTGCCGTTCACACATTTTGTAAGGATTACCTCGACGACAAAAGCATAATTATTATGAACCTATAATCTCAGAGGGCTTGAAACTGATCTAGCATTTGGACTGTCAAAACCTGCGTTTTTCAAGCGTAGTTAAAAGTACGATGGGTACAATGTACTACTGAGCACTGTCAGTCTTCCAACAAAAACTTGCATCCGTCCTTGGTTCCTGCTGCGTTGGACTACAGTTTTTCTAAAATACTTACTGCAAATATGTTTACCTAGGCCCGACTTGGAAATCAGCTTTTGTTGGGTGTGGCAATCGAAGGCTAAATAAATTAGCATTGTATTCGTTGAAATGTTCCTCGCCATTTCAGTCAACTCACTTGACCAAAAGAAGTCGAATCTCCAATATAGCTATTCACGCTCTCTTTGATTTTACCTGACATTCAACTTACGTCAACATATTTGATGGCCCTTTGCTTTTCTTGGGAGCTGGCCCTCGAACCAATGAATACTAACAAACCCTGTAGAGTCTCCATTATAAACACTGCAATATATAAGTAAAAGAGGCAGACTTTTATCTATCTATCATTTGCGTCGGATTTTCTTATCCTCAAATGACTAGCGGAAATCCATGACTCGGTTTACCTAAATTTATATTTCAGAGTCGCTGACGCCATGAAGAACTTAATAAGAATGATACTACTTTTCAAGGTTTGGCAAGGACTCTATTATAAGAACACTCAAATTTGAGCGCTGCGGTAAGAAAATATAGGACAACTGCCGCAGACTTTATTTGTAAACACGATGGAATCTTCTTGACCGTCTGTTAAGGCTTTAAAGAAATCCGGAAAAAAAAAACTGAAAACGACAAAAACAGAGTGAATTTAGCTGAGCCGCAGACTCACGAGTAAAACCCAGGATTCACTCACGGGAAGTCTATGTAGGCCCTTCCGAACTGGCGGGAGGGTATTTGGGTACAGGATAAGTCCATGGTTTTATTTAATATTCAACCTTAGCTATCGCGTTTCTAGCTTTCTGGTTCACTCATTCTTGGTTATCAGCTCATATACCGTATGACCTACCGGTAATATGGAAGCTGATTGCGTCAAGTGTTGTCAAGCTGAAAAATTTGGCTTTATTCAAGTGTCCAAGCTTCCAGAATTTTAATAAAAATTTAATGAAACAATTATTCCATTCGCGCTGGTTCGATATGAGATGGCTCTTTGGCTACAGAACCATGCTGATGCACAGACGCCAAGTGCCAATTTCAAAGGGGGGCCTGATTTACAAAGATATCGAATGCAAGGCTTAATCTAATTGTTGAATTTCGCGGTATTTTGCGGAGGGGGCTCCTGGGGGCTTAAAAACATGCATAGGCCTGCAATGCGTGTGTATTTTAAGAAAGGAGCCATACAAAACAACATACCATCTTCAGACATGTCCTGTAAAGGAGTGTGAGGGCTCGCGTCTTCCTTGCGCGGCACTTTTGTGAAAGGATCATCAGATTTGCCCTTATCTAAGCTCAATCTGCAAAATACGATTGTTTATAATGGAGAAAGGCAGCACATCCGAGGCTTTGAAACAGTCCTGGACTTGAGCTCAGAGCGGGACTCCAGCTCTGGACACTCTTCTAGCCATGTCACTGTTTTTATTTCTCTCTTTCTTTTCTTTTTGCATGTTTATTAAGTGAGTGGAACGATTCTGCATGTTATTTAATTTTATCTTTAATCTTTAATCAGTATAATTCTAAAACAGAAAAGACTATACTAGAAGTCCCAAAATGATAAAGTAAAATACATAAATGAATAAATAAGTAACTAAAATATAACATATACAATATAAATTCTACATGCATGTGATAATGGCTTTAAATTCATTAAGTGATTCCTCAGTCTGGTCCTCAGAGTCCGCTTTTCTTTTGGTCAGCACCAAGAGCAGAAACGCTTCATTCCGTGGCGGTCATTATAAAACACGGACTGCCGACCCGGACTGCGGACCACGTATAAAATATGGACTGAGTATAAAATGCGGACTGAAGGCTGCGAACTAGGCACAAAACGCCTATTGAGTACAAAACACTGTGAAAAAGGCACAGAGCAACGAAATGGCGACAGGCTGACGACAAGGATTGAACAATAGCATTAAATTGTGATGGTATAAGACGCGGTTTTTTTTAGGCTGCTCAAAACGACGATCAATAGCTCAAGGTTTTAGTTGAAATTGCAAAAAACGCTTTTACTTGTATTTATCTGAGGTAAGACAAGAAAGTAATTTATGGAATTCTTCTCGGGTCACCAGGTTTATGTTTAGAAACTGAGAAATTTGAAGGACTTCAGTGGGAGATGCCATTGTTACAGAGGTCTATTTACCCATTCGCAAAATCAATGTTTTGTTGCGATTGTTCACGTCAGTGTTGCTCGGGTCCGTCTGTAAACAGCACTTGACCAAAAGAACAACTTTTATAGTCCATGTCCTGATTTACGCGTACACACTACCGACTTCATCTTTGGCCTAGCCGCTTATACAGACTTTGGAAGTAAAGATTGCGTGACGATCCAAAACAGCCTTCGGGTGTTTTGAATCCATCCGGCCATCCTGGCTCAAACTACGAACAACAACAGTCAGAAGACTTTAATATAAAAGATAGAAATATACGTAGAGTTGAAGTACATGCCTAAAGTGTTTCCGTTCTTCCCCATAACAATTTTTCCACTCCCCCTAGTGTTAAACTCCCGGAGTAAAGTACAATTTTGAGATAAAATCTCTATTCTTACTTTCGCTAGCTGGTCGATTTTGTAACTGAGCATTTCTGTGCATGTACGTGACAATATTTTGACACCGAATAAGAGGACTCAAGGCCTTTTTAAAATCTTTATCTGGGCCAGAACAATCCTAGTTTTGTTATATACTCCGTTTTTTGATACTCAGTCCTTGTGTCATACCTATTCCGCCGTCCTCGTTTTATATTCAGTCCGTGTTTTATACCCAGTTCGCGGTCTGCGTTCTGTACTGACCGATTCCGTGGGCACTCCCTACAATACTAAAGGAACTCGAGAATATTCAAACTCGAGCGAATGGAACTTCAACAATTGGGATTTAAATGCACACCAAGATGGATTGAAAAAATGTTGTAAATATACAAGGGGAGGTCTTATTGGCGGTTTTCACGTGACGTCATCGCCGCCATGTTGGTGGACGAAACCAAACGATCTCATATTTGCTCCTTTTGTTCGTCCACCAGCAATTGTACATTGCAGCATTTTTATCTGTATCTCTAGAAATTAGTTGCAAACCACCTATGAAGTAATTACACCTTAAAACCTGGTGTGTAGTGACACGTCGATAAGTACAAGCAGAAACCCATAAGGGTTGAAACGTGTAACCCGCGTTCACAGCTTTCGAATATTCAGTGCGAACTGATTGGTTGAATGTTTCAGTGCTAAGTACCATATTTGGAAACCCCTTGCTCTTGTTGTTCCAAATATGGTACTTAGCAAATTGAATATTCGGAAGCTTGTTTCCCAGCACACAAGGGGCCGTTACACGTTTCAACCCTTATGGGTTTCTGGTACAAGTGATGGATTCTTATTGAGCTTTGGTTTGATAAGCAATGGCTGAGCAGACATCACCTGACCAGTTGGATTGCTTCATCATCTGGCGCGTTCTGTCCGCAAAACAATGAAAACACATGTGTTAAAATTTGAGGGAGAAATACAATAACTCGGGTGCTTGTCTTTTATATGACTGTCAATTCCACTGCATCATTTTATAGCTTTCTTTGCTCAGTCGCCTTGTATTTAATAAGCAGAAATGATACAAACCTATTTTCTTAGGTAAATCTTGGGCAAGAACTAACCTAATGCTAACCTACATGAAAATCATGCAAACCATGCTTATGCTAACCTCCATGAAAGTAACTAATAATAAACACTATCACATGTAAACAAACATAGACTATGTTTCGCCTACATTCATTTGCCTTGAACCATACGCATTTTCTGTTAAACATATCAAAAATCCGCCGAGCTTGACTGAACATGTGTGCATGATATCGACGTTTGCAGACAACACCAACTTCGTTCCCAATCCCCAGTTCACTTTAGATTATGACAAACGGTGACGCCAAACGAAGTTTTCTCACTTCGGGCCCTGGAGCAGAATGACAAGATATTTCCCGCCAGACATACCCAATGAGTCATTTGGGTTATATCTCTCACAATCTTACAGTCGTCGATCTATCGTCATTGGCAGCCATGTTGGTGTACTGAACAACAGCGAAGAATCCCTTTGGGAATTTGGCTCTATTATTATGCAAAACGCGAGCGACATTTTGTTTTTGTTTTGTACACGAACATGGTCGTCTAATCACGTGAGTGCACACCAAGAATTGCCAATCACAACCTCTTGCAATGACTTATTAATGATAAGCCTTGGCTTCGAACTAGCCATTTCAAAGAACCGCCGTTGAAAAACGCTTTGTTACTTTTCATTCGGCTACATGATAACTGAAAGTTGAGTAGGCCGGTATGATAGTTGTATTTTCTTAATTATCCTTAGCAATAATGATCGTGTTACTGGGTGACAAAACAGTTTGTTACCTGGTAGAGTTTGTTCATGTCTTTGTCATTTTTTAACTCCTCCAGAGACTCTTTAAAAGAACGAAACGGGTAAGAGATATAAAGGAAAGTGTTATCATAACCTGATCAGTTTTCCCTTACGATTTCACGAAAACAAAAGATCTTTCATTAGCTCCTTTTGTTCCTCCACGAGCAATTGAACGTTACATCATTGTTATCAGTGTCTCCGTCGAGATTGGTTGCAAACCATTTATTCTGCTGTGATTCTCGCATATCCCTGCTTTATTTTCTCTGATCTAGTGATATTGCCATTTTCCGCGAAAAATTAAAGCTACTGTATACACATGTTGCCAAATCGGAGCTGATATTAACTTGCGAAAGAAGCCGTCTAAAATATAGATGTCCTGAGAAAATGGTAGTTGTTAACAATGTACCAAAAGTTTCCGAAAATTGCTATTGGAGAGGGAGTGATCAGTCTACTTTTATTCGCCCAAAGAAAATTCGACAAGTCTAGCTAAAAGGTGGTCCAAAATTTCAACCACAATTTCTGAAGGGCGATGTTCCATGTTACCTTTGCTGCTCATACCAATCCCCCGTTTATCTACCTCCCAAGGTCTCCGGTTAGAGAATTTTACAAAAGGAATTCTTTGATCCCATCAGGAATTTTCTTACCATTAAAACCAACCGGAAACCACCAGCCTCTTTTTGCTTGTAAATTGTAAACAACCCATAACTCAGAATAGGAAAATTCGATTTGTAAGCTATGTCCATGGCGTATGTTACGTTAATCATATCCCATTTGTATTGAAGTGGACCGAGCGTAAAATGAAACCCTTAGGATGTTGTTCTTTAGAACCACCTGAAATTCACATAGACCTACCATAAATTTTGAACTCAGCCTTTGGCTTTGAATTCTGCTCAAGAAGAAGAAGAAAAAGAAAAATTCGTTAGGGCATGCGGTAGAAAAAGGTTAAGCGGACATGGTCGGTTATCACTGAACATGAGGGCTTTTCTGTTTAATTAATCTCTTCCAAGCTTTTCCTGAAGTTCTCGAAAGTTGTGGAGACACACAGGGAATTGCGACACTCAAAAAAGGCCCCAAAAAGGTTTCTTTATACTGACCTTAATAAGGGCAAGATAATTAAATTACCTTTAATTTGTTCCAATAATCAATGAATGGGCTGAAGCTGTCGATGGCAGCCTGTCTTTCCGGCTTAATCTAAAAGAAAAAGACAGACCAGATAAGCACGTTCTTATAACAGTGTAATTGTTTTATCGTATTTTTCTTCCTATACAAAAGCTACATATTTCCAATTCAGTCACTGCATAGCCTTCGCCTGCCCTCGTGCCTTTGGAGCCGAAGCCGAGCAGCTGTGATGGTTCCGGGAGCGAGCTGTTTGTTGTGCTGCAAAACCGTTCAAATACCATTTCCGATCATGCAGCGAAGTTTCAGCAATGGAATGGAACAAATTCAAGAAGATATGACAGCTAGCTAGCCTTTTATATTCCGCCGAAAAATGGTTCAGACCTATCAACATTAAGTTTGGATATTTTCATAAAAGACTTACCTGCATTATGCATTTTCCGCTGGAAACAATCACATGTCCACTGAATTTTAGATTTGCCTTGGTTAGGGGCATCTTAACCTCTCGATACTCCTCAGTCTGGATTATTCAAAACAAATTGCACGTTACACAGACTGTTCTGCGTGATAAATCACTCATTCTAACACGACTTGACGAAGAGAAATAATCTGCTAGGAGCATTTCTTCGCCAGTTGTTCATATTTGAGATTCAATGGGTTTTATTTGGCGGATTGAGAGGCGGTATTTTTTTCTGAAGTAGCTGACTCAACGTATTGCTATGCATACCACATCTATCAGGTGACACTATGACAACTCGGCAATCCGTGCCTGCCGCGGGAAGTGCATTATATTAATCACTCTTGGGTTGTAGTGTTTATTTTTTTTTAGCTGAATAGATCAGAGAGTGAAAACAAATAATACTGGGAAAATCCATGTAAAGATTTGTCCATCGGGCGTCTTGTCCATCTTAAAAATTGGAGCATTTGCTGTAAAACGCTTCTTCTCCTTTTTGTTCCTACAAAATGTCCCCTTAGATGTACTTCCGCACCTTTATTAACCGGGTCTCCCACCCAAATAAGTCATTTACTTGTACATGGCTTTGTATGGTGCCCTAAAATATCCCTCAAAGGAGAAGACACATGAAATATGCAGTTAATGTACAGACAAGTTGATAAATTACTGTTCCTACCCCTTTGCTATCAATCTTGACTTTCTTGAAATGAACAAGAGCATCCTTCAAATTCAAAGGAGCTCCAACGTCCACATGTTTAAATCCAGAGTCAATACTGTTGTCAAGTGGATAGGAAAATATAATTAGTAAGCTTTACAACGAGTGCTGAGACCATACTAACAATTTTTTCTATTTTAATTGTTGTAATCATTGTTTTTCTTCTAATCAAGATCCTATCAGTAGAGGACAATAGAGCGGTATTCAAATGAGTGTCGTAAAAGCAAAACCAAACTTTGGTGCATGAGTTATTACTTTGGCCAATCAAAAACTGAGGACGGAGACAATCCAGTAGACCAATCAAAACTCGAAGTAATCACACGTAGCCGACACAAAGCGCGGGAAAATGTGCACGCGCGAGCCACGATTGGTTTTGGTTTCACTTCTGATTGGTTGAAAATATGGCGCGAGAACTTTGGCAATTATCGTTTTCTCAGATTTGCCCCTGGATGTTCAAAAAAGTGGACAGCGGCTATTCACAGGACATGTAAATCGGAAAACGTAATGAAAACTAATTTATTTATCCGATTGGTAGTATTAAATGGCCTTTTTATTCAATCGACACAAACTGTGATATCAGACTGACCCGCCGTCATCAATGATAATGTTGCCACCAAAATAATCCTTGAATTCAACTGATTCATCTTCTTGACACTCACGGTGCTGAATGGCTGCGTCGTCCAGCTAAAAAATAAAAAAAAAACAACCAAGCAACAAACAAACAGTTTCCTCCGTGTCCATTTTTCATATTCATGTTTGTCTCCCAAGTCCGGAGAAAATGGACGGGTTGACCATATACCCGGAAAACAAATTGTTCAAAGTGGAAAAGGTAACCGATAACCGAAGAAAAGATAGGGCGTTACAGTATCTAAAAATTGGGAAAACGTAATGCAAACAAAGGGTATATGATGTGAAGGTACATATGATTGTACGAACTACCAACTAAAAACACATTTACTTTTCTCCTTGCCGGCAAATTTTAACACGATCAACCCCAATTCCGGTTGAGATGGCGTCTGCAGTCTGCAAACTCATATGCACCATATCAACACAATGCTAACATTTCCCCCTTTTCTTACGTATGTATCCAGTTCAACAGTCTTGTAAGCAGCTGTTCCATATTCGTCCTCAGTAGAATTCTGTCCGATCCAAAAATGCACATGGTGTGATCTATCCGGCTTCTACAAGAGATAAATATAACTGACCGAAATATTCAACTTTTCATAAAATGGGCGGGTATTTTCTTGTAAAAAGACAGCAAAATTGACAAGGAGAGAGAGAGATCAAAGAATAAACACGTCAAGGCAAAGCGCCAATTTATCATGCGTGCCCTTCACAATACCAGCCTCAGTGCCATACTATTTTTAAATAGTATGTGGGTTTTTGTTTTTCAACTTCCCGCAGTTTACGACTAGAGGTTGTTGGATGGGATGGACGGTTTGCCGTCCTCATCCAAGCTAAAAGACAGGAAATTCTTACCATTGTCTTGTAGATGTAATTTCGGCGACATAGACGCCGAAACCCCCGACTTCCCGCACAGTAGTCTGTCCAATTTCTAGTCAATTCAGTCTATCGATGGCACGGTTAAAAATGTCCCTACGTATGCACCTTCTAGTCACTTATTCTCAGGAGTATCGGGTAGGTACTTCTATGTATTTGAACATGCAAGCGACAAAAATTAGTAAAGTAATTTACTAGCTAAGATAATTGTGCAAAAAAAAAGTGCACACCTTTGAACCTTCAAGCTTTTCACTGTACAAAACTATGTAGGAGTCACCACTGTAGAACCTTCCGTACTTTTCCTTTGGCCAATCTTTCACCTTCATTAACCAAAAAAGGATAGAAAGAGCGTCTAGAAGTCATCATCATCATAATCATCAACTTTATTTATACAAGGAGTTGATCCTTCTTTGTGGATTCACGAAACACTGAAACACAAAAACGATGACTACGGCTTCACGAACGTCAAGCCAGCATTTTGAAAGGCACTCGTGTGCCTTTCTTCTCACTAGCTCCAGAATGACGTAAAATTGACAGAGTAGGATTGGACACTGTTGAGACTATTAAGTACAATCTCCTATGGCACCAAAGACAGCTGATTCCTATATCCTGGCTCATTCTTAGCTCTTGCTCAATTTTTTCACATCAAATTTTATTGATCGGAGGATTTTAGATGAAATCAAGATGACGGATACTCTGTTTGAACTTTAGAGAGCGCTGGAAATCTTAGTCCTTTTAAGGAAAATACAGGACATTGAGTCCGACTGACTGAATATTAATAATATTATTGTGTCCGACTGACTGAATATTAATATTAATAAACTGGTAAAACTGCTCCATGATTAACTCAGCAAAACAAATTTGAAGATGACTTTCTATGCGCCCATAGTCAAGCATAGAAAGATTTTAAAGCTAAACACATTTTATTTTACCAGCATGGATCTAAATTTAAGGAATCCATCTTTCTAGCTTTCGAGAAATTCCTAAAAAAAACCATACGAAACTAATTTTACGATACTGTCTTTCTTTTTGTCAGTTTTCTTGGTTGGCATTGTCAGGTAGATTAGTTTCAAGGTGTTCAAATAATGCCGTTGTTTGCATAAATGTTAAATGAAACTATGTTAACAGTCTGCAAACCAATCAGTTTTAAGACATTGAATGTTACTAAATTTATGCTTCTTTAGCAGATGTTAAAAAATTATCCAAACAAAGCTACCAACCTCTAACTTTTCGATCCTCCATACTCTTAATCCTACATTATCTTCCATCCCTCTCCAAGCTGGCTCGTGTTGGGCTGAACTCTTCTTGAGCTGAAGTGACCATTTAAAAGATGATTCGAAACGTCTTGAAAACCTTGAAAATCAGTTTTCTTCCAGGATTTTTTCAAAAAACATAGTCCATCTCACTTTTTCATATTCTTGAATTAAATTAAACAACAGCTTACCGCTCTGTCTTCGTTGGACCCAAGCTTTTCTACATTTGAATCTCTCAAATTGTAAACTTTCGCCTTTACCAGACCACTCATGACTGCAATTTAAGGAATTTTAAACGTCAGGGAAAGAGGTCGTATATTCTGTATTGTCAACAAAGAACAACTTTCTTCACAACAACGCGGTCAAGATAACTATGGCAGAAAATCATTCGTGGATATCTGAAATCTAATTGGTCAGCTAATCCAATCCTAAAATAGTTATGAAGTTTACTTCTGTCGTGTGGATACCTTTCAGTATACAGCTGTTTCGAGAAAGGTTGTCTGAAAGGAGCATAAAAGCGTACGCGACAATGCCGAAAGGCATGATGGTAAACTATCAGTTTGAATCAGCGAAAACATGACGGCAATGCTCTAGAAATACATGCTCATGCTATGTTACTGACATTCAGAAATGCGTGAGTTTTAAAATTCAGTCAAATGATCCAGGCCATGAATTAGTAACGAAGGGCTAGGATTCACAGACAAAGCATGATTCTGACGACTTTTGCCTTACTTATTTTATGTCATGTTTTGCAGAGAAAGTCGGAGAAATGTACCACAAATCGTGACGCACGTGCAGAGCCATCGTTTTGGCTAATGAACCCTTTTGTTTTTGGACGTGTTTTGGTGGCCTGATAGCGAGAGAGAGCTTCAACATAAGCCTGTGCGTACTGCCACTTCATCAACGCCATATCCAAAGAACTCTTTCATCCAAAGAGCTCGCCATCGTTGATCTTCACTATATAAGTTGAATTTATTTTATTGAATATCTCCCACACTACCTTTCGGCATTAACGCGAACGCTCTTACGCTTCTTTTGGACAGTATTTTTCGAAACAGCTGTATGCTTTCGTTTCAAGTTTATCAATTTTTAATCATTGCCGACTTGCTTCACCTTAAGCTGTGTAAAGTTTCTGGTAAAGCCTCAGTACCTTATAACTTCGAAAAAAAAGTTTGATATCCCACGCGCTAGACAAGAGGAGATGAAATTTAAGCCGACATTTAAGATTAACTTACAGAGCTGTGCTTCTCTAATTCCATGGAAACGTATGCCTGTCTCCATGGGACACCGTGGTGATTCATGCATCGGATCCACCGGACTACACATATGGAGGCTTATAATATAAAACTATGGAAATTTGGTTGTTTTGTATCAGGCCTTGAGCATTACTTAGTACATTCTGCAATTCAAAGTTTGCACATTGAAATGCAAATAACTTTCAGATGTTACTGTTATTCATTTTTTTCGACTTTTGACGGGCATTCGTAACCAGCAGCCATCAATTTCTGAGACGAAAGAAAAAAAATTCGCCTTTTTGACATGGTAATCTCCCTTTTTGTTTCTCATTCCCGCAATAATATATGTTCGTCACGACGTAAATTGAAATAGAAAATACTCTATTCATTGACTTGTCAGCAAACAATGAAGCTCGCCTCAAAATTTTCGACGATTTTCTTGCAAATAGACCATTTTACAGTTGTAGCTAAGTTACCTGGCCTACGAATGGAAGCGAGGCTGCCGGTGACCCTGTTTTGATACAAACCTCCATGCTTTTATAATGTTAATACGGACTAATTAGAATTACAACAACACAATTTGCATGATAAAAGCAGTCGGGACTGTATCAATGCAAGGTCACCGGCAGCCTCGCAGCCATTCATAGGCTAGGTCGCAGAGCAAACAACTGTAAAATGGCCTATTAGCTTGCCTGTCTGTTCCGATGTGCTGAAGACCTATAATCACGGGTATAATCAATGTAATCATTAAGGCTTATGATATTTTCTTACCTTAGTATAGACTTCCTGTTTCTTACGTAAGATTTTGTAAGTCTTTCTTTATTTACGAAAGGAACGGAATGTTACGATATAAACGAATTTGAAACTGGTTATCTTTTTTATTTTTTTTTTCAGTTTGAGGAGATCTTTGTTTGCTTTGTATTAGTTTGCCATCAGGAGTAAATCTCGTTAAAAAGTGCATAGGAATAAGTCGGCCTTGGTCCCTTTGAAGTTGTTTCTCGCCAAGCACAACCATGATTTTGGAAGAAATTACCGGGCTGCATTACATTTCCGTCGCATATTCAGCGTTTCAAGTACTTCTAATAAAATTGAAGAAAACAGACTATCAATGAAACCGTAGCTAATCGAAGGACTGGTTATGAAACCTTAAAGCTTTAAAAAGCGAGAACAATGTTGTCGCAATCGATGTTGAATTGACAGTGACAGTGCACAATCTTTTGTTTTTGCTTCGCACGGGTTCGCAAATTAGTTGCGCATAATTTAATCGAAAGAATTGATTGGTTATCTTCTCGAAGGAAGGTGTGTTTGTGCACCGTCAAGGCCAAAAATACGGACAAAAACATGAAACAAAAAGACTTGCCGAGTTTTATAACCATCTCCATGCATTAACTATGAAACGCAGGGAATTAAAACACTGAATACTGGTTCGCTGAGTGGATGTGACCACGCCTTCTAAGGCTACGTTCACACGGTACCGGACGAATTTTCTACCGGTTGAAAATTTGACCGTACATTTTGTTCGCACGGAACCGTGCAATAATTTTTGCTCTGTTCACATGGAAGTGACGAATCGGACTAAAGTTTAACCTTTGTCAGTGGTTTTACCATCTGTTCATGCGCAGAGCGCTACTTAGCGAAATCCAAAATGGCGTCAAGAAAGAGAAAGGCTAACAATAGTAGCTGAGTTACCACGCATTCATGCAACCACGCCTTTGCCGTGCAAAAATTTAGACGGTCAAGGTGTTCACAGCGCGCCGGTTAAATTTTCGACCGTACCGGCTGAAAATTCGTCCTCGATTTTGGCGGTCAAATTTTTGAACGGCGAGGCGTCTAAATTTTCGTACGTTTAGCGTGGATCCGTGTGAACGGAACCCCTAAATGGACGAATTTTCAACCGGTAGAAAATTCGTCCTGTACCGTGTGAACGTAGCCTAAATTAAAATACATTACAAAGACAAAGAAATTGAAGAAAACGCACGTAGCCAGTATAATGCCAACACGAGAAAGCGCTGAAAATCAGGGTGTGTTTGGATTTCATTGGTTCAAAGTGCGACCTAAGATTTCTCTACTAATCAGCAAACGCAGTCGCCCAAAAACAAGACAGTTTTTCCTGAATATGTGTTTGAGTCTACAGAGTAAAATTCATTCAGGATTTTAGCACTTGACTGAGAAGTTGCGATCGCATGCAAAGCAAACAGTCAAGGTATCATTCCCTCTGGCCTGCAGGAGAAGCCAAAGGGAATGGGGTGCGAAATACTCCTGTCCAATTCCCTTCGAAGCTTCGCCGCTCTTTCCTCAGTCGCGCACTACAAAACTGACAAAAAGTCAGGGTACCATTTAGTCACCACCAGTTATGAACGCCTTCACCCGCCCCGTTGTGGAACGTTCAGGGGTGGTCCTTTTTTCAATTAAGAAGAGTGTTTTGTTTTCTCTTGTTCTATATCTCAATTCATGGTCTTGTCCCGGCTTGTTTATCCCTAAAAAGGATTTATGTTTCCTGATTTCCTCCTTTGGTTTTGCTCCTCTATTACCCAATTTAGTAGAGGCCTTGTTTTCTTGATTCTTGTCCAAAACCCCCTGGAGACCGTCTTGGTTGACTCGGGACCGGCGATCTCAAAGAACATTAGCCGGTTCCAGGCTCCCAGATAGTCGGGAAAAAGAGAAAAGGCGACCCAAGCCCCCACTCATTTTTCACACGCATCTTTTTTTCTCTTTCCCTACTATCTGGGGGCCTTGAACAGGCTAAAAGAGCATTGATTGAAATCCCGCATGCCATTTGTTTTCTTTCATTTATTTCTCATCATTCATAAGTCTAAAGAATCTAAAAAAGAGCATTTGGAATTGTAATGCTACCTAACTTTGCATGAACGTGAAATGTTGCAAGATCATTGCTTAAAACACAGTTTCAGTGCCACGTCATGAAATTTGCTTTCTTTCAGTGGAGATGAGAAGAATCTACATATGGCCAAATTATCTTTTCGTCTGCGTTCGAACCGTGAATTGAAACTGAAAAAAAAAGGAAAAAATGTTGTTAGAGTCGTGATGTAAACACACTAAAAGCTATTTGTCCTTCTATTTTAAACAGCAGCGGGAGAGGAAATTTCTTTTATGATAGCTGTAGTGTAAAACCTTTATTCTCGTCACCAGAGCCTCGGATCTTCTGCCTGCGCCTGACCCGAGCCTCTGGGAAAATCTATGTAAGAGCAAATGCGCCATGGGGTCGTTATAGCCAAAAACTGGCTATTTGAACCTTACGGTCCCTGTCCACTCCTCGTGCAAACATGATTGTACCAATCAGAGACGCTATTGATTGTTCTTTACAAAAACCAATTAAAAGACATTTGGTTTCAGGGTTCCCCAGAGCTCTTCTCTCCGTCAGTCATGGGCAAAAGAGAAGAGCCCTGCATGGGGTCGAAATTGGTAAAGGAATTTTTCGATATATTAAGATTCAGCTTGATAGTGAGACAGTGAGGACAAAGACAAAGAAAGTGGATGATATGTAAATATTCTTCACATTCAAGCTGAATATTTGATTTTTCGAAAATGGCCTCATCATGCAACAAAGGCGCCAAATCGAGTTTGACATCGGAGTCAAAGCAACCTGGGATTACAAGGCATTCAAAGGTATAAAATATACTTACTTATGAACCAATAGCAGCATTGAGCTGAGTCGATAGCTGCCCCTCTTTGACCACAGTAATGGGTATGCAAGGATGTTTATCTTCATCGGGGCAAAACTTTAGATAGTACTGTTAATCATGACAAAAACATTGAGAAAATTAGTGAATACTCGAGAAAATTCAATAATCGAAAGTATTGCACTGCCACCTTTTGTTTGGGTCCGTAGTAAAAGCCATTTCCGAGTTCATATCTGTCCCCCCCCCCCCTCCCTCTTCCTTCAAAGCTAGTCTGAGTGCGAAGTTTTTGTTATGGGAATTAGGTTTACTTTAGATATAGATGAAAACTAATTTTCATACTTCGCACTTAGACTCTCCTTGAAGACGAGGCAAACATGAACTTGGAAATGGCCTATTCGTTGCTGCCGTGTCCCCGACTTTGTATTTGTCTTCCTTCCCTTGTTATCTTAAGTCTGAATTTTTCTTTTTTTTTCTGGCTTTCTTTGTCAGTAACTATTTGGTGCCGTCAAGAGATTATGATAATCTCTTGGTGCCGTAGAAACAGCCTGTTTCCCATATGGAAGCAATTATTTAATGGTAGTTCCTTGTGCTTGTAAAGCCGTAACTATGTAAGGAGAAGAGAAATTCCTTTGATGCACTATGATCCAAGTGATCTTGGATCAGTGATCCTTTTTCGGATCATCCCAAAGGAACGCATCCTTACATTTGGAATATTGCAACTGCTCCTGTTTTGAGGAGCAGAATTGACGGGATATATTGTGACGCTTATAAACAGCGACGCACCACCGGTATTACCTGGAATTCTGGACAAACCATATCACCAGGATTGAAAAGTCAAGCGATGACACAGACATAAAGATGCGAGAGGAAATCTGACTTACATGGCCGATAATCAAGCCTATCCCGTGGTCACCCTTCCAGTCTTCGCCAATGCGTATGAACAGGTGATCATCACTATCCCTTTTTCCGAAGCGGATGTCCACAACCGACACTACAATTCGAAAAAACAAACGAAAATTTAAAACCGAGATTTCCCAGTTCTCATGAGTTTATGTTTCGATGTCAAAAAAGAGTGTATGGTAGCTAGTCTCATCAAATACACCTTATTCCAAAATGGCCGCCATTTTAGTATTCTTTTGTTTGATTGCAAATTGCCCCTTTTGGCCTTGTTCAAGGTCAAATATTCTTTTGAATTTTACGTTTGAAAGCGAGGCCAAAAGGGTCAGTTTGCAAGGCAACAAAAGAATACTAAAATGGTGTCTACCCCATAGCTATCACGGTTTCAGATGCCAAAATGAATATAATGCCTCACTTGAATGGAGTGAACTTGTTTAGTTTGTTAACGTCAACGGACATCCTTGAAGTTTGAGAGCAACACAGTCATTCAAATTAAATCTTAAATTTGAAAGGCGACATTTTAAATATCTATTAAAAACACCACTTTTCCTGAAAACTTGAAATAAATGATTCCTCGTTTTTTTCAAACTGACAAAGGGTGTCTGCCTTGTCAACTATATTTTCAAGGTGGAGTTTACGTCGGACTTAAACACTTATTAACCTTCATTTGATTTCATCCTCCTTATACAAACATCAGGCCCTTCAGCTTCTCTCCGGAAAGTTAACATCTCCTCAAATTTTATTTGAGGGTAGGCATCTCTAAGAAAAACAGCAAAAATTTACGACGTTGGAATGAAATTTAATTGTGATTGATATTGATCGCTGGATATGTGAGGGTTGGAAAATGAACGCGGGTCATCTTGTTTAGATGTGGTGGGTAACTCAAAGACATGCCAAGATTGTTAACAAGTATTTGAGGCACAATAAAAAAGAAAGAAGAATTGTCCAAGTGCCTTAAGGCCTACCTGATACATTTCCTATAGGTTATGGGAAATACAGCATAATCAAAATCCCCAGCGCCGATTGGCTGTTCTAATGTAAATTATGCAGAAGACGCTCAAGAAGCTTTGAGAAAAGTGCTATACCCATCGATCTTACCCTTTGTGTTTAAGAATATCCATCCTGCTAACCACTGTGAACATCATCTTCTTCTTCGTCCCCCAAAATGCGAAAGTCTGTCATTGACCATGAAAACCAAAATGCGTGAAAATATAAAATCCAGCTAAGATACGCGTGGCAAGACATGGAATTATTTCTTAACTAGTGGAGGAAAAAGGCGCGACACTGACAAAGATGTTAGATATTGAACGAGGCAGCACCAAGAATATGAAAACAGGGGAGAAAATGAATGTTTTACCTCTCGTACGGAAGGCTTTCGCTTTTTAGCTTGGTTTGGGAACAAATCCAACATGGGGTGATTTTTCGACTCCGGTTTATTGTCATCTGAGAAAAAATAAACAGACTATTAAGGTTAAAAAACAAGGAAGCAACGACGAACTTCCCTTGAAATCCATGTGTTTTTACGCTTCAGGAGTCCTTTCGGATCCCGGGGAAAGGCATTTAACAAAAGAAACAGAGAAAAAAAGAATCATGCAAAGAAAACTCTGTATTAGATATACAGTCATTTGATTGATACAAATTCCTTTAATTTGTTTGTCATTGCTAAAATGGGGGTTAGCCGAGCTGGCATATGCATAGTTTCGAGTTAACATTCTTCAATTTTTCACATACTCATGAGGCTAGGGAGATTCAGAAGGAGAAACGAATTTCAAAGAATAATTTATTGGCCATAATTTTTGTATTTGGTTTATAAGGGTTTACCAATAATGATTAAAAATGGAATCTTACCAACCGTCTCCACTTTAATCCCTAAACCTCTTCGCTCAATCTTGAAACATAAAAGGGAGAGAACGCTTCTAAACATTAACGAAATGTACCTGACTCTAAAACAATATATTTTTTCGGCCTTAAATCTTTTTGCGGAGCTTTAATCTGTTTTGTTTTGTCCTGTACTAGATTAATTAACACACAAAGGGAAAGACTTGATTGGCCGGAGGGCTTTTCTGATCTTTTCTGTGAAATAGTACAGGTGCTTTGGCTTAAAAAGGCTTCACAACATAAGCAAAAGTAGGAGGTGTGGATACATTATTGAAATTAAAACAGTGTATGGGTGATCCCTTCTTCTGTTTTGCAGACAGCCAGCCGTGGTGCGAGGAGGTTCACGGTTGTGTGGTTCACCGGGCGCTTGTCATCACTTCAGCGCATATTATAATGACTGTAAATTGCTGCAAAGCAGGTTTTTACAATACCACAAGATTATTGGCGTATTCTAATACTCTGAGAGCCTTCTTGTCATTCTTGTTGACTCCTTTTCCAATCCACTGAAACAAATGGCAAAGAACGAAGTTTAGCAGTTAGATTTCATTGAACGGAATTGCATTGGCCGGCATCAGGGTTTTCGGACGTATTTCTGAAAACACCAGACGTGACAGTTTTTGGCACCGCTAGGCTCCTTGGAGCGCCCGAGACAATATGGCCGCCTTGTGACAAGGGCGAATGCATGCGAAAGCAAAACGTGTAAAATGACATATCTCGTGCATCCCAACACACACAGATAAGTGAACAATTTTTTGTCATGACTGCGGATACGTAGTTGGAGCAAAAAATTCCCGACACCTCTCCTTCTTAAGTAAAGGGAGACGTGATCAAGGAAGGGGCCCAGAAAAAAGCAAAACTTGTTTTCTGTTTGCTACTGGTAGACACAGTTATCATAACGACACACAACGAAGTGGTATTACCCGGTAGATCCTGGTTCCATTGTCAACTATCATGACATCATTCGAATCCAGTGCACCTCGCTTCAAAGCTGTTTCACGGACACAGATATTGCGCTGGAAATACAAAGTAAACCAAAGAATCTTTTTGCTGTACATCTTGAGACAGATGTGGAGAACGACTTGGCCAATATTAAATTAATTACGATTCAGTAAAAGCGAAAGCTCATCGCCGTTAGTCAATGATGGAACAGCTTAATTAACAAGTTAAGAAGCTTGAGTAATTAATACATGCCCGTAAAAAAGAACTCAAAAAAACGAATTTTGTATTGTTCAGGCTTTTTCCAAATGATTAATTTGTTTAACTGTGATGTTCTCTTCTGGTTCTCTTCGATAAATGTCGAGGGCTTGGCCCCACGAGGCCACGTAGCCAAAAATAATTGCATCAGGAGGGAATTTGCCGGTTGGGGGTGTAGGGATGGCGCTGTGGTAAGAGCACAGTCGCCTCCCACCAATGTGGTTCGGGTTCGATTCCCAGGCTCGGCGTCATATGTGGGTTGAATTTGTTGGTTCTCTACTCTACACCGAGAGTACGTACGGAGTGCGTGTACTCCGGCTTTCCCTAATCCTCAAAAACCAAAATTTGATTTGGTTTGCATTGATTTGCTTATTTCAATTTACAGTGTCCCCAATTAGTGCTCCAGCACTTTTGCATATCAAGAAGTAGAATACAATGAGAAATTTTTGAAAAATGTAAATAAAAAAATCTACGCCTGCGGTACTGAGAGAATAGAGAAGAACTCTGAGACGAATCCTGGGCTCACCCCAAATGGTCCTGTTATGCGGAGAAGGCGCGTTTTGTATTGTGAATGAAGGTTACAGTTGACGCTCTCTTCAGACCTGCGATAAAATAGATGCAGATAATGAGATTACACGCGAGACAACACCGATGAAATGGCCCTTCTAAATCTTCATGGCTTCTTCGTCATCGTTATTGGTTCTTCCCCGTTTGCCTTGGATGCAAGAGATGTGCTGAAATTAGTCAAGCAGCAAAATCCGTTTGCCGTCTTTCATAAGCGTGAAGCCTCACCTCTCGATTTTGCGCTTGACTAAGGTTGCGAAATCGAAAACAAGGTAGGTGAAAAGGGTAAGGATCGAATGGGGAGCTAGCGCAACATGCAGTGATGTCTAGAACACTGAAAACGTCACATGAAGTCGACAATGGCTTTAAATGTTCCTATTTTTTTCCTTTTCAGGAGAGCAAAGTGAATATCCAATTTCGCACTAGAGGGATTTTGTATAACAATCAATTTGTTAAATTTTTGACATTCCCATGTGTTTCCTCTAGACAGTTTAACCTCGCTCGCTCACCAAGTGGAGCCTCTATCCCCCATATTTGGCCTGTGAGTCAACTCTTTCCCGAGTAGATTTACTAATAGAACGCCTCCCTTGGGAGAATCAGCGGGCCAAGAGCCAATCAAAACAGAGCTATCTCAGCGGGAAGGGAAGTATGATACTTTTCGCGGGAAAAACCTGTTCCTAAAAATACATTTTCTCGGGAAAGGATTTACTCGAGGAATTAGTAGAGATAGAGGTTCCCGTTAATGATTTCCTGCTTCACTGTAACTGTACCCCCTGAATGGGTTAGAATATCGCCAAAGTGTGGTTGCAATGTTTTGGCTTGCGTTTCCGCCGTAGCTTCTTTAAAAGAAATATATTTCCCAGAGGAAATTTAACAAATCGAAAGTGGTTCAGCGTTGTCTGTACTCTTATCGACAACGGTATTCGTCATCACAGTGGTCACAACATTTTGAGCACTGTGATGACGAATACCGTTGTCGATAAGAGTACAGACAACGCTGAACCACTTTCGATTTGTTTTTTACCACAATATTCAACGCCAAAGAAAGTTTTTATTTTAGAGCGTGACCAAAATCATGACTTAAGGAAAGAACAATCGTTTCTATAACTTCCTCGCAATATGATTGGTTTATTTCCCAAAATGAGCGTTCTTGATTGGCTATTACACTGCGTGACAAAATTACGCGGGCAAGACGCGTACAGCGTTGTCTAGACTCTCATCGACAACGGTAAATTAGCCAATCAGATTGCGAGATTACAGGCAACTGTGGTAAAAAAATGGATTTATGCTTAGTGTGACATGTTTAGTTAGTTATTTCCCATGTTGCAGTTTGGACATTCCTGTCATCCGGAAATTTCTCCAGATCTTTAAGCTTGGAGGAGGCTGATTCCATAAAGTCAAATCAAATTTTCCTCTCCTCACCCCGCTCCCTATTTTTACTTTCTTGTCGATGGCGGGTGTCCCCTCACCTTTGCTGGGATCATATATTCTATATTTGGGCATTTCCTAGGTTACCATGCTGATTTTCAATAAACGGCCTTGTCCATGAGGGCTTGGCCAAAATATCCCAAACAAATGTGGTATTAAGAAAATAACACAAACAGCGGTGATAAACATTGTATTCCAACGCATTTTTATAAACCTTGACGTTTCGTATGCTAGTCAACACACATTTTCAAAAGTGATCGTTACAATTTTTTGAAAATTATATATATATCGTAAACATTAGGGGTCTGGAAACTAGACTGAGAAAAATGATCTGCAGCAGTACGTGTCTAGACATAATGAGGAGTAATAGCTAAAACAGCAATAACTTCTCACCACTAATATTGACATTAAGGGAAGGCTTTAGCTCTTGAATGAACAAAGTCTCTTTAATTTTGCAGTGAAAGTCAGTTTTTCCGGACGCTAAAATGTCAAAGTGATCCCATTTAATGTCGTGGCCAGTGGTTTTCACATGATCAGCACTGGCTAATGAATGGTCACTTTTAGCTAGGGCCTTGAAATGTTCTGTTTTTCTGTCATGGAGAACAAGAGTTTAAATGTGGTATTATTTGTGTCCCAGCAAACAGTGCTCGCCCAGAGCAATTCCTTGCCAGCAATGGCCAGCAATATAAGTCATATCAGACTGTATGGAGCATGAAGCATAAAAAAGATTCACTGTTTTTTTCATTGACTCACCCTCCTTTTAATACAGTGAAGTCTTCAAAATAACCTGTGAACCGCTTCGATTCGAAGTCTTGAACTTCTCTGTGAACAAGTGGTGTTCCATCCATCTAAAAAAAAACAGGCAACGATTATGGCATAACTTTATATGTTTTGAATGCTACCTGGTAACCTTTCAAAGGAAGTCTGAAATTCTTTTCTTTCTTCCTGGAGTGCCTATTTCCTCGAAAGGAATTTCTTGCTAAAATCACGTCTCTCACCGCTTCATCCAAGGCCATTGCATTGTGAAGACCTTTTTCGTAAAGTTCCTTCGGTGCTTGCTTTCCTACCCAGCAGTGAATGTCGTAGCTTATCTAAAAGGTAAGAAATACTTATGAACACTAGTGCTGCCATCTCAAGTCTAATTGCCAACAATTTCTTATGAGCGCAGTTCATTCTCGCGCGTGCGCACGGTTGAATGAATCGAAGGACACTGATTGCCTACCAAACATTCTGCTGCTGAACAATCAAAAAAATTGCCTGTAGTAGCCCCGACGTTACTTAGTTTTTCCAGCTCTTTTAAGTCATCGACAAACTTAGTGGTTTTTATAAGCGTCTTTCATGTTCCCAATTGATTGCCGGAAGGCGTCAATCGTACGTTTTCAAGCCCTCATCAGCGGCTATGTATTTTTAACAGCAGTGAAAGAAAATTAGCAAGAGCTTCAGGCAAACTCCTTATCATTCCTACCGTGGTATTTTTTGCACAGTTCAAAATTATGTACACTTCATCGCTGAAAAACTTTCCTTTGGCAGCTAATTCCCATTCTACAACCTCCTGAAAAAAAGAAGGAAAATATCCGGCTAGCAAGTGCGCTCTTTGATTACTAATCAAGCAAGGCACCAATGCAATCCTCGCTGCATTAGATTGTCGATTAGATTTTTCGGTTTAGAATTTTATTAGGCCATCCCCCCTTTTTTTCGTTTACCTTCGAATGCGTTTCCCGATACTGGATCGGTCGGTCGGATTGAAAAAAAAAAAGTTAAAAAAGTCACAAGAAGACTCTGAATAGGAATGGTTTAACTACGTAATTACTTTTTTTTTGAAAATGCCAAAAACTTGGGTTGGTCGGACGACGGTAAACGAAAAAAAAAGAGGGGATGGCCTAAAAAAATTGACAAATTTACCGGCCATGCGTTATAGTAGACAGTTGTTTAGGAAAGAATTATTTCTTGTGTCTGTTTTTACTAAGGTTACTTTCTCCCATACTGTTGGACCCCACCCCCACTGACTTCTCAATTTTGCTTATATTTTGCCAGCTGCTGACTTACAGTTACTTTTCCCTTATTTGGAAAAGGAAGTGTACTTCTGAAAAGGTGTCCTCCGCGAGAGGAATTCATTCCAAGCAAAGTGGTCTTAAAATCGCTACGTTCGAAAGGTTTGTTATGTTTAAATTACTTCAATTTCGATTTGGAGTCGTCTTAAACCTCTTTGAGTTTTGAATGAAATTTTAAACCGCATTAAACACTTTTCCCGAAAAAAAAAAACACATGAGATGATATTCTGGCTAACTTTTTAAAATTATGCAAAAGTTTACTTGAGGTACTCCAGCAGAATTATATCAGTTACTCTTGAGGCTATAATTTTTAAATAAGCTTCGTAAATCAGTAAAACTGCTTTAATGACAAAATCTGGAAACTATCTTTTATGTGCGATTGAAAGAGACTCTCTTTTCGCCGACTTCAGGTTGAAAATGTTTATAGTTAATTATGGATATCCCTCGTTTTTTCTTTTCAAATCGCCGATATACAGAGTCATTCAGATGTTAAGTATACCAATTGTGAATAAAAAGTAGGGAATCCACCAAACTTTTCAAAAGTCCGGAAAATTAAAGAATTTTTGCAATTCAGTGTTGAGTTATCATTAATAATTACATGCCGAAATATGTTATCGACAAAATGTGAGCTAGCGCCGCTGTTCTCATTAACATATTCGTTCTAAACTAAGATTTCAACAATTTTCCAATATTCTCAGGAGAGAGTGTTTGAAAAGACAAACTTGGCCGAGCAAATTAAACGTAGACAGGGTAAGTATATGTAATCAAAGCATATTTTACCGCGATGTATCTTAATCATTGACAAGCAATCAATAGAAGGAGAAAAAGCTCCAAACTTTCAACTCTGACAAATATAAATCGTCTTACGCCTTCTTCGGTGACTTTCCAAGCTTGCCGTCCGGAATCTTCAACATGTCTGAAACGTTCCTTCCATAGTCCCTACGCAGGGCAAAAATGAAAATTTCAAACTGTAAGAAGCTGTCTGCCACGCAATTTAAACTGAGCCAATTTTTTTTTCGCCTTACAGTAATCTCTGGATTTTCGGGGAAGAGCTTTATTTCCTCATCTTGCCAAACATATGGCGTTTGTTCCATTTTTTTTAAGGACAACGCAACTCGAGGTATTCTCAAATATGTTTTACCGCGAACAGATGAATTACAAACAATGTTCGAACGCTGGAACAAATGCTACTCCTTTAACCAAATTTATAGAAACATTTTACTGTCAAAAAGAAAACTCTTGCAATGTTACTGGTTAGTATACACAAAAAAAGTTTTTATTTTGCAGTTTCTAAACAAGAACCTTTTGTCATCGGCTTATGCAGGTAGGCTTCTTACTCGCTTATGTGAAACTGTTCTATGCATGGAATTTCACTCGTTTTAATTATGTATAAGTTCAACTATTGTCATCCTGAAGAACTTATTTAAGATACTTCGGCACCTACAGGCGGACTGAGTTGTGAAAAACAGCTTCGTTTTCCGTTTTAAAAGCTTTTATTGAAATGAATTTTTTCGTAGCGCTGTGCAAAATGTGACGAAAAAAAATTAAAGTAGGTGTCTTTGAAGATTGAATCTGTGCAGGCACCTTGTCCCTTTTAAAACTCAAATCTTGGTGTTGCGATATGATAGACATAAGTTCCAACCGTGACTGAGTGTCAAAGATTTACTTATTATAATTGTTTTTGGCTATAACCGGCTAGGCTGAACTACGCGGGTTTCGCCAAAAAAAAAAAAGCCCTGATCAACAGTCTTGCCTCCCTAAAACCAAGAATATGCCTCTGAGAGGTGTCGTTTTCGCGACTCCTACGACCGATGAGTTTCAGTATTCAGGCTGTTTTTGTCTCGGTGTAATTCTTACTGTTGTTTTCTTGTTTACGATTATTCGTAGAATTATGAAGGCTCAGTTCTTTGCTTTTAGAAATTCCTCACAGACAGAAAACACGCGAGATTGCGGCACTCCCGCTGTAAAGTTCGCTGTAACTTTCTTTACATAATTTGAACTGCTAAAATCCAGGAGCTGCAACTTACTGGACGGGACTACTAGTAAAAAAGACAAGTAAGAAATTTATTGCATCGCTTACTTTTTGAATCGAGCAATTGTACTATTTGACGGGATGTTCGTGATTTGATGGTTTTCAAGACCTACCATCACACAATTGAGGTTCAGTCGAGGTAATATTTTTTTGTTAATGAATTTAACTAAGATTAAGGAGCAACGCCTGCTTTTCTGCCCAAAACAAATTCAACCATCTTGTGTTCACAGCTAATGATACATTGTAACGATAGACAACTCCTGGAACCACCTTGGAGGGTTATATTAAGTAGAGTAACTTATTTTCTTGGTTTTACTTAGACTGTTCACAGTCCCCCATTTTCCCGAAAAACCTTAAATAACAATGATCACAACCAGGTTTCCTGAGCCCGCGAGACTGAGCACCCCCAACAAACCATTGTTTTAACGAAAACCGCTGGTCAGCAACCTGGTTTTAAGTATACAAAGAGTTGATAATGTAAATTGGCCACCGTACAGAGATTCTAAAAGCTGACGTTTCGAGCGTTAGCCCTTCGTCACAGTTTCTTTAGAAACTACCCCTTCATTCAACCTGGTTCTAAGGTCTTCCTATTTTCCCGTTTGATCGTCGGGATCGAGCACAAACTGCCGCCATTTTTGTTTTTAAACAGCGAGCATGAACTGGGGAGAGTGACATAACTACCAAGTGGGTGGGGGGAGTGGAGAGGTTTCGGCGGGAAAAATAGGGAAACTGTCCGATCTTTACTGCGACTAGCTACTTCGACTAGTGTTCAGCGAGTCCCCTTGCACCAACCACGGCAATACCTGATTGGTCCATAACACACTGCATCTGTCAATAAAAATACAGACAAAGCTCTCAAGTTTCAAAAACAACATGGCTTATCTAGAGAAAGAATTTCAAGAGTCTCAAGTTTTCGAAAGGTTATCTAGGCGACTTGGTGGATTAGTCCCCCCCCAAAAAAAAACGAACGGAAGGAAGCGATTACGCTTTTGCTGCAAGGCAGGGATGTATTGGCTGTTCTTCCTACAGGATTCGGGAAGAGCCTGATCTACTGAAGCTTTGTACTTGTCAAGCAAATGGAAAATGAAAGCACTTCTGGAAGAGATCGGCCCTCGTGTTTGGTTACTGTACATTTACAAAGTATAGGACAGAAACAGATTAATTTTAATGATTTAGATTTGAGCGTTAAGGGTTTTGGGAAAACTGTTGATGTATTAATAGTGTGGAGGAGCTTTTCAACGTCATCAAGTGAAGCTATGATCTCGCAAGTTTCACTTGATTTCAGGAGTTCAATATGTGATTGATTTAAATTTGGACAAAAATAAGATCGAGGCTGCACGCGTGACAAAATGCCCGAACTACGTTACATCCAAAATTTTCAAACTCAAAAAGCCCCAGCTATCAACGAGAGTTAAACGCTTCAAGGTCATGAGCTTCTGTTTCATTATCCTTTCGTTCATTTCTTCAATGTCAGTAATTAAGCCGTTATATACCGGAGACCACGAACATTTATGCATGCGCTGACGGGATGTTTGAACATGAGAGAAAAACGCAGTACCTCCAGACACCGGCGCTGGAGCGTCGTACCAAACGAGTCATCCCGGGATTTCGGCCCGTGCGATCGCTTTTGGACGCAGTTGGCCCTTCGCTGCTTTCTGCTATCGACCTTGCCTCCCGGTACGGCATTGAGGGAGAGATATGTCGGCCCCTAAACCATATGTGACAAATCCCACGTCTACTCACAGCTGCAAAACACCCTGTAAGAATACGATGGCTTACATATACAAGGGAAAAGTCATTTTATCTCACATATGGTAAACAATCAAGTCGCAGATTACAAAGTGTGCGCACGCGCCCTGCTAAAGGTAACATGCGTACATGCATGCATGCAAGAAAATACAGCCAAAATACATAGCAACAAATTATTCTTTTGTCTGTGTGTTAATTAGCTTGACTAGCCTCGTTCACACGCGTAAAATTGAAAGAATTTGGGCTGTAAAACGAGGCTAGTTAGGCAAATTAACACAAAGACAAGGGAATAATTTGTTGGCGGCCAGAACGATCTCGTCCGCAGAGTCCGCTCTTCTTTTGGCTCCCAGAACCAATGCGCACGCTTAGAATAGGACGCACGAGTCATCGGACGAGTCCCTGAAGTCATAACCACTTACTTGGCTGCTGTCATACTAATGCATTGTGGGAACACTAACTTCCTTCTTTGACTAAAAATTTCTTGTACGAGTGAAAAGTTGTATCTTTTCACCAACAAGATGTCTTTTAACGATCCTTGGGCAGCTCGCCACGACCGACAAAAAGTTGACTTAGTCTTTATAGTCGACTGCACGGGATCCATGGGTCCTTATATCAAACAAGCTCAAAAGCATATCCGAACTATAGCGGAAACCGTGTCAAGAACAGCGTTCAGTGTGAAGCTTGCTTTAGTAGAATACAAGGATCATCCGCCGCAAGACAGAACGTTCATCACTCGAGTTCACGACTTTACATTATCTTTATCTGATATGAAGACTTGGGTGGACGGTATGAGAGCGAGTGGAGGGGGCGACGGACCTGAATCAGTTGCCTGTGCTTTGCATGAAGCAACGAAACTCAGCTTTCGTGAAGACTCCACAAAAATGTGTGTTCTGATAGGTAAGGTTGCTAATTAACACAGGAAAAAATAACAGATTCCCATTTTTGGATATTTTAGGGTATTTTGAAGAATACCAACAAAAATCCCAAATTTGGAAGAGTGAGACAAGTCCCAGTCAGGGAACTTGGTTGGGAATTCCCTGGTTGGGACTTGTCTCACTTTGCCAAATTTGGGATTTTTATTGGTATTCTTCAAAATACCCTAAAATATCCAAAAATGGGAATCTGTTATTTTTTCCTGTGTAATAAGGCGCAAATTAAGCACATGCATGTTGTCCACTATTAACAGATTAACTCACAATACAAAAGAAAGAGCTGAGAATGTTATAAAAATTTTTTTTTCTATTATCGCTCCAAATTTGTCCACTGATTCTAGAAAGTTGCATATGAATAGCAGCACCTCGTTCTCCAAAGGATGCCGCGACAAGGATACAATAGGGAAGATATCTGTTTACAAACATTGCTTTTGCTATTCAAATGTGCCAACCACAGGAACAAAAGACCCTTTCTTTCGACAGCCAATGAGGCTCTGCTTGGCACATGAACGACGATAGATGACATCAACGATATCTTCTCTATAGTGGCTAGGTTTTCAAGTACAAGCTGACTCATTTTATATACCGTTGGCTCATGACGTCTCTGCTTCCCTGTGACTTACAATCCCCGAAATGGAGAACCTGCTTAGAAGCTGTAAATTTGCCGGAGGTTGTCAGGCCTTTAAGTTATTAACTGTCATTCTTTGCTTGTGTTTAGCGGATGCCCCTCCACATGGACTTGGGCGTGATATGGATGGATTCCCTGATGGCTGTCCTACAGGAAATGACCCTATGAAGGCATGCAGAACAATGGTTGAAAAAGGAATAGTTCTGTACTCTGTTGGATGTGAGCCTGCCATCTTACGACATAAAGATTTCTTTATGGGCATGGCTTTCATGACAGGGGGTCAGTATGTTCCACTCTCACAAGCGCAAGCCTTGTCAAAGGTGAGAGTTAACTTTTTTGTTTCAGATACTTGCCTCACACCATGGGATTTTGTAGTAAAATTGAAGAACAGCTTCCCAAGAAGTCTGTCATCCTTACTGTCTGCAAACTGTGAAACCAACAGATCAGCAAAAGAAAACTAACAGCTCACCAACAGTTTACCAATAAGGCGGTTGACAAATATTTAAGTAACCCTGGCTTAGAAACGAGTAAACCTGTAGACTTATTTTATCTTTTACCTAGTTAAACCCAAATGTGAATTGAGAGGAGAAAACTATAATCCACTTGATGAAGGCCGACTGTTGGCCACTTGTTGGCTGACAACTGTTGACCATTTGTCAGCGAACTGTGGACTGTTAGTTGGTCACCTGTTGGCCGGTGATCAAGGTGTCAGCCAGATGAATGAAAAATGTGATTGAAGCTACCATACTTTTGATGATGTTGGCATCCTCTGATCAGAGGTTGTTTGCACAAGGAGAGATACACGTAATTCAATGTACATGTACACCTGTATCATTACTAATAGTTTTATAAGAACCAATATTAATAATTGTTTCACCAACTGAAGCCATACTAGTGGTACAACTTGACACTGGAATGGACGTGATCATCATTGTTATCAGGATCGTTATATCATCTCTGCTACTCCACTGTACTTATGAACAATAATGGGCATTTCAGGTTACAAAGTACATGTTATCTGTGTGACACCTCACTTAGTTTCAAGGTTTCTTTTCTGCTTGAATCAATATTATTGCAGTCAGCCCAGTCAAAATGGTTTTGAGTAGTAGGCAAGATGGCTTGAGTAGTAGTCATCTGGCACTTGCCTTTGGCTTCACATGGTTGTATCTGGTACATTTTAGGGGTAAACTCAGTCCCTCTTTTTCAGCTTAAGATAACACTACTCAAGAGCTTTTTTCCTCAAATGCCTGTTATTTTCCACTAGTAGCTTTATTCAGAAAGTGCAAACATGTAGTTGTTTGATATAAATGCAACCATTTGCAGTCTATAATGGCAAGTTAAACCAAAGTAGTCAAATTTATGCAAACTAAGTCCTAATGGAATCGACAAATAATTATTCACCATGAACTTTAGTAGGCAGCAGTAATTTCATTGTAGGCAGCAAAATTGCCGCCTGCCAGTACATTTTGACTGGGCTATGCAGTGTAATAATTATTTTGCTAATCTTGTTTTCTTGGTTGTAATTTAATTTTTGGCACCTTGCTTTTCCCTTTTTGTGAAGTGGATAAACTAGTGGCTTAAACTTGATGGAAAAGGCCACTAACTTGACTGCTTAGTAAGAAACCTGCTCATTATGTTGTAAAAGTGCTGACATTCGATAAAATTGTCATTGGTCTATTCTACTGTACATGTTCTAGACAAATGTAAGTGGAAAGCAACAGTTAAATTTATGTTTATCTACATCTATTAATTTCCCCATAAGGTTATTATTAATGGAACACTTGAAGAAGTTTCTCAAGAGAATCTTATGGGGTACATAGAAGATTTCATGACAATGGAACTGGAAAACTGTCCTAGTGAGGAGAAGATAACTGTGAGTGACTTGGCAACAAAACTTGAAAGGCACTTAAGTCTGCGAAATGTGAAATGTCAACAGCTGCAATGTAACAATAATCCTTTGGAACCAGCGACAGCCAATGCAAAGAAAATTGCTGGACAAAAAAACTTGGCTGGAGTTCGAAAGCTGTTAGAAAACCTCACTTCGACAGACTGCTCACATAACTCCTTCTTCAACCAGCGCATGACCACCGTAGAGGTAACCTTGACAGAACCAGCTCCTGTGACAAAAAGTCAATGTGAGAGGTTGCTCATTAAGGAATTTGGAAGATCAAATATTCCTGTTACACATGATGAACTCACTGGTGAATTAATCATTGAGGAGTTGTGAACCATGATAATACTAAAATTAAAAAATATATATTTTATCTCTCAGGTGGTATGTACACTATGATTGGATAATAGTGAGCTGTATTCTACAGTATGACCTGCTCTCCGGTCCGCTAAATTTGAAATTTTGATGCCACATGTTGTAGCAAGTTTTTCATGTTATTTGTGTGAAATAAACTTGTGAATCTGATTGAATTTTACAAGGAACTATTTCAAAAAGCCAACTTGACTTCAACTAGTTTCCTTTTCCAGTGTGCCTGATTACCTCAGAGAATGACTATTATAAAACAATCTTGTTTTCTCGGTCTGTGCTGCAGGGATTTCATAAGGTTAGAAGGAGATGCCTGGGCTAGTCAAAATAAGCAGCGGTCACTCTGGTATTTTATAAGGGTTTGAGTGAAAATCAAGGCAGTACTGTACCCGGCAGTCACAGATCCTCATTTTTTTCTGTCCTTGGGCCATAAATCAGTGAGACAAATTGTTTTTCTGTAACTAACAGTACAGACCTCAAACCCAGTTACAGTACAATGTACTTGTAGTAAGAGGTATAAATTAATGAACTGGTTTGTTGAGCTGTATAGCAGTAACAGACTCTTTGCAGAAACAAGACATTGAACTACATTATTATATCTCTCAGATAGTATGTGTGCTGTGATTGGCTAAATTAGCAGGTTGTATTCAACAGTACGGCCGGCTGTTCGGCCTGCTAAATTTGAAATTTTGACAAAACAAAAAGGAAACGAACTTTATTAAAATGTCTAGAGACTTCTAGTGCTGGAGCACTAATTATTGGAGACATTGTAAACTGAAATCAACAAATCAACGCAAATCAAATGAAATATTGGTTTTTGAGGAGAGGGAAAAACCAAAGTACCCAGAGAAAAACTTCTTGGAGCAGAGTAGAGAACCAACAAACTCAACCCATATAATTATGATGCAGAGTCTGGGAATTGAACCCGGTCCACACTGGTGGGAAGTGAGTGCTCTATACCACTACGCCAGCCCTGGACCCCCCTGTTTTTTTATAAAACCTTCTCTAGCAAGTTTTTCGTGTTGTTTATGTTACATACATGTAATCTTGTAAAACTGTTTGAATCTTGCAAACAACTTTTTTAAAAAGCCAAGAAGACATATTGGTTTTTCAGATTTTGATGCAGCTGCAATCTTTGTGGCAGTTGAACCTTTTGCTTGACTTCAACTAGTTTCCTTTCCTGCATGCCTGATTACATGTACCTCAGAGGTATATAATAAATATCTTACTAATCTCATTTTTTCAGTCAGTACTGAAAGTTACAGATCGTCGTTTTTTCCCATTGATTTACAATGTATGTATGGCCCTTGTGCTTTGCGCTTGGGCCATAAATCAACAGAAAAAACTTGGTCTGTAAATTACAGTATGGACCTGGAACTCAGTTAGTAAGAGGTATACATGTACTTTATGGTCAATCCATGTACATTTGCCAGAATATTCAGGTCTTGCATTTTATTTGCTAATCAATGCTTTTGTCATAAAAACCTCACTTACATGTACAAATCTAAATGGGAAAGCAAAATGAAGTTTGGTTTTTGTTTTCAAATGACATCATCGTGGGCATTGCCTATTGCAGATTCAGATGACAGCTGACAATAATAATTATCACGATTTCGTTAAATGACAATTAACAAAGTGAACTGCCACAAGCTTAGCTGGTTCATCTGGTAAATGGGTCTGTCTTACAAGGGTAGATATACACTGTAACATTGCTGGTCAGCTTGAGCTGTATGACAAAGAAACCTTGCTGTGTAGCATAACTAAATGCTAATGCAAAATTAGTGTTTGGACAGGTGTATAGCAATCACAAAACTAGGATTACAGTAATTAAGTTCAACACCTTGTGTGCATTATACTGAAACAAGAAATCATATCTTAATTTCTTATTGGGTTTCTGTGTTCATTTTAAGCCCAATTAAAATTACTAGCTGTTTAGAACTTACGGTACATTGTTACATTATTTTAGCAGAATTTTTTTAAATTTGAATTTCTAACCTGCTTGTCAACATTTCTGAAGAAAAGCCATTATTTGAGGCTGAAAATGTCTGCCTAGAGTTGCTGTGAAACACTTTTTCTTCGGTGATTCATAAAATTAATTATTGTGCTTTAATTCAAGTCATTGGGATTCGTAAACATTTTTCACAAACCAGTACGAAGAATTTATCATTGGGTTGTTTCCAATATTTATTTCAAGGAAGTGTTGAACCTGTACGCTGTTATGTGGTCATTAGTAACCTAGTTTAGTTTACACTTTAATACTGATTATTCAGAGTTAAGCCGTGTCAAAGTTCCAATAAAATGTTGACCACTGCCGTTTCATTAACTTGCTTTATTATATGGCTGTCTCCTTAATCAGTCAAAGCAGACCAAATCCAGGAGCAACTTTTTTAACTAAAGTTTATATCCTGGCAGATGAGGGGCATCCATCTTGCATTCATGTGACTATTTGCTCAATACTTTTAAATGTATTTCCCATACAAATCTCAGTAAGCCAACACAGAGAAGCAAGCAGGTAACTCTCGGATAAGGACGATAAGCCGGAGGTCCTGTCTTACAACCCTTCAATGTTCATAATCCTGTGGGACGTAAAAGAACCGGCACACGTGTCGCAGAGAGTAGGGCATGTAGTTCCCGGTGTTGTGGTCTGTCTTCTGTGGTGTATCATGGTTGGGAGGGTAAAATGGTGGTTAACCTTGTAGGGGACCTATGTCCTATTGTTGATTCCACCATGTATGTAAACATACTTAATCAGTAAATAAAAAAAAAAGATGAATAAATAAACTCTCTTCTTTTGTTGTGGAAAATAGTTCCGCAAATTTACTTTGAAAATCTTTTGTATTTTTAATTACATCATGCTTCTTTTGAAATAGATGTACGGATATACTGTATGTTCCTTTATTACACATAACATGAGAATTTTATTCCATAAAGCTTATTTGTACAAATCTATACGCTTTATTTTCACATGTGAAAAACGCCTATACAGCCAATCAGAATGGCGTACAGCTATTTCACATGTGGAAATATAACCAATCAACGATAGCGTAAAGGCGTTTCCATGCCAATCACTCGTGCATCTCGTGCAAATCGTACTTGTTTTTGAATTAAATCAAATTTGCATTTGGTTTTATTGTTAGTGAGTTTTTGTTTCTAATTCGCGTTCAGAAAACTATTTTGATGAAAATTCTCATGTTATGTGTAATAAACAGTTCACGACATAGAAAGTGCTTTGTACGGGGTTTTCTTCACTCGTTGTTTGTGTCAAAAACCCTCACTCGCTCGTTCCTCGCTCGTTCGGGTTTTTGACACAAACAACTCGTGCATAAAACCCCGTACGCCGCACTTTCTATGACGTAAACTATATGTATGTTTGAAGTGCGGGTTATATGTTTCCAATGTTATTGAAGCCACAGGACTCTTTCAGGTGCCTATAAGGAACAATTGCGGAAATTTCCCAGCTAAGTGTGAGGATCACTCCTCTCAATTTCGTCTATAACCTGCACTTTAAGCAGGGCTCGAAATTAACGAAAAAATCCAGTCGTAATTTACGACAATATACGAAAATTTAGTCGCATTTTCGCAAATTTTAGTCGCAAAATCGCCGCGCTGCATTGTGTTGTCAGCGGTTTAGCAAAAAATTGAGCCCGTAATACTTGTGCCTAGGTACTTCATGTATCCCCTACTATAGTGTATTTAAATTATAATATATTTCCACGCGTATATTATAGTTTCTTTAAATAATTAGTCCTATATACCCATGTAGACCCTTATATACCCCTGTATACCCTTGTATACCCTTATATAACCACGTATACCCTTGTATACCCTTATATACCCCATATATACCCATGTATACCCTTATATACCCCTATGTACCCATGTATACCCCTTAATACCCCTTTAAGGGTATACATGGGTATATAGGGCTAATTATCAAATACACTATAATTTACCTTATATTTAAATACATAATAATAAGGGATACATGACGTACTTATCTCATTCAAACATATGCTGTATTCAGTATATGTGGGCTCATGTTGGAGTATCACGTGACAAATGTCAACCGTTTGTGTTCCGACAGGGAGCGAGCGAGTTGGCTCAAACCTGGTAGGTAATCATTTTATAACTGCCTTTTCAGGCCATTTTCGTCTACAGAAGCCACCAGACTGGCATCATTAAGCTAGAATGTGGGTAAAGGCAAGCCTTTGAAAGAAATCAGAGGCGAGAGATGGTTTCATGCAGACTGGGACGCCTAAAATGCTCTGTTGTAAACATGGCGGTTCACGAGTGAAGTTGTCTCTCTGGCCTTTCTGTGGACGAATTCCAGGACCTACTGACACAATCTGGGCAAGTTTTGAAAGCTAAAACCTTCAATGGATGCGTTATTTTGCTGGTAGGACTGGGTGGCCCGACACTTATGAAAAAAACTATGAAATGAGAATCGGGAGTCTTCCCTTGTCATGGAATGGCAGAATTACCCAGAATTCTTTTTGGGCATGAGCGAGGCAACTTAAGAAGCACGAGACTGGCCCTCATCGAATGGCTGAAGCGCGGCCAGAGGAAATGATTTCTAGCCAGATACTCAGGAGTAGGCCTGCTGTGTGCTGTTAACGTAGACTTTGGATTTCTGAACAAGTTTTTATTATAGAAAATTTGCGACAAAGTTCTGCTTTCATTTCGCTGTAAATCTCGTGTCAAAGAAAAGGTATAATAATGTAAATATGAGAAGAACGATATTTATATTTGCAGATTACCTGTCCTCTTACTACGAAAGTCAAGCTCGACATCTCTATGCAATAAGCGCATTTAAAATGTCCTCGTATTACTTGATAAAAGTATGTAGTGTTTTTTTTTTTCTTTTTTGGGTGGGGGGGGGGGGATTTTTTCCTTTTCTTTTTTTTTTGAAAAAGAGGTTTTTCTGCTTATATGAAAATACGTTTTCTCTTCCCTCCCCTTCTTATGCATGATATTCGCGGAAATTACATTCTGTTCCTCAATAAACCTGAAACAACCAGTTATGGTCTTAGTTCTCTTTTTTCTTACGTATCAGCTAAGTTGCGGAATGCTCTACCTGATTTTATCCGTACCTATGAGTTTACTGGTTTTAAAAGAGAATCCAGGGCCGCATTTTGTACAGCGGCTTTTCTTTTTAATGAATATATCTTTAAATATTAAGTCTTTAGTAGGTATCTGTATATGCTATGTTTTTCAGCTGTAAGTGTAATGTCTCGAAGATATTAGCTCCTGTAGTTATTCGGAAAAAGCTTATGACTGTATTTATGTTACCTTTAGGAGGGCGCATGCGCACACTTTGTAATCTGCCACTCCAGTGTTTACCATATGACAGATAAATGACTTTTCTCTTGAATATATAAGCCATCTAATTCCTACGCTATATTGACAAGGGCGGTTTGGAGCTGTGAGTAGGCGTGGGATTTGTCACATATGGTTTAGGGGCCGACATATCTCTCCCTCAATGCCGTACCGGGAGGCAAGGTCGGTAGCAGAAAGCAGCGAAGGGCCAACTGCGTCCAAAAGCGATCGCACGGGCCGAAATCCCGGGATGACTCGTTTGGTACGACGCTCCAGCGCCGGTGTCTGGAGGTACTGCGTTTTTCTCTCTTGTTCAAGCATTCCGTCAGCGCATGCGCAAATGTTCTGGCTCTTCCATACCTAGCCTACCAAAAAAAAAAAAATTAACATGCTGGTTTTTTTTTTTTGTACCAGCAATTGACATTTCGTTTGATTTTATAGGCATAAACGTAACGTAAGAACCGTGCGTGTCTGGTCTTGTCTCAGAAAGAGGCGAGAGATGGTTTCATGCAGACTGGGACGCCTAAAATGCTCTGTTGTAAACATGGCGGTTCACGAGTGAAGTTGTCTCTCTGGCCTTTCTGTGGACGAATTCCAGGACCTACTGACACAATCTGGGCAAGTTTTGAAAGCTAAAACCTTCAATGGATGCGTTATTTTGCTGGTAGGACTGGGTGGCCCGACACTTATGAAAAAAACTATGAAATGAGAATCGGGAGTCTTCCCTTGTCATGGAATGGCAGAATTACCCAGAATTCTTTTTGGGCATGAGCGAGGCAACTTAAGAAGCACGAGACTGGCCCTCATCGAATGGCTGAAGCGCGGCCAGAGGAAATGATTTCTAGCCAGATACTCAGGAGTAGGCCTGCTGTGTGCTGTTAACGTAGACTTTGGATTTCTGAACAAGTTTTTATTATAGAAAATTTGCGACAAAGTTCTGCTTTCATTTCGCTGTAAATCTCGTGTCAAAGAAAAGGTATAATAATGTAAATATGAGAAGAACGATATTTATATTTGCAGATTACCTGTCCTCTTACTACGAAAGTCAAGCTCGACATCTCTATGCAATAAGCGCATTTAAAATGTCCTCGTATTACTTGATAAAAGTATGTAGTGTTTTTTTTTTTCTTTTTTGGGTGGGGGGGGGGGGGGATTTTTTCCTTTTCTTTTTTTTTGAAAAAGAGGTTTTTCTGCTTATATGAAAATACGTTTTCTCTTCCCTCCCCTTCTTATGCATGATATTCGCGGAAATTACATTCTGTTCCTCAATAAACCTGAAACAACCAGTTATGGTCTTAGTTCTCTTTTTTCTTACGTATCAGCTAAGTTGCGGAATGCTCTACCTGATTTTATCCGTACCTATGAGTTTACTGGTTTTAAAAGAGAATCCAGGGCCGCATTTTGTACAGCGGCTTTTCTTTTTAATGAATATATCTTTAAATATTAAGTCTTTAGTAGGTATCTGTATATGCTATGTTTTTCAGCTGTAAGTGTAATGTCTCGAAGATATTAGCTCCTGTAGTTATTCGGAAAAAGCTTATGACTGTATTTATGTTACCTTTAGGAGGGCGCATGCGCACACTTTGTAATCTGCCACTCCAGTGTTTACCATATGACAGATAAATGACTTTTCTCTTGAATATATAAGCCATCTAATTCCTACGCTATATTGACAAGGGCGGTTTGGAGCTGTGAGTAGGCGTGGGATTTGTCACATATGGTTTAGGGGCCGACATATCTCTCCCTCAATGCCGTACCGGGAGGCAAGGTCGGTAGCAGAAAGCAGCGAAGGGCCAACTGCGTCCAAAAGCGATCGCACGGGCCGAAATCCCGGGATGACTCGTTTGGTACGACGCTCCAGCGCCGGTGTCTGGAGGTACTGCGTTTTTCTCTCTTGTTCAAGCATTCCGTCAGCGCATGCGCAAATGTTCTGGCTCTTCCATACCTAGCCTACCAAAAAAAAAAAAATTAACATGCTGGTTTTTTTTTTTTGTACCAGCAATTGACATTTCGTTTGATTTTATAGGCATAAACGTAACGTAAGAACCGTGCGTGTCTGGTCTTGTCTCAGAAAGAGGCGAGAGATGGTTTCATGCAGACTGGGACGCCTAAAATGCTCTGTTGTAAACATGGCGGTTCACGAGTGAAGTTGTCTCTCTGGCCTTTCTGTGGACGAATTCCAGGACCTACTGACACAATCTGGGCAAGTTTTGAAAGCTAAAACCTTCAATGGATGCGTTATTTTGCTGGTAGGACTGGGTGGCCCGACACTTATGAAAAAAACTATGAAATGAGAATCGGGAGTCTTCCCTTGTCATGGAATGGCAGAATTACCCAGAATTCTTTTTGGGCATGAGCGAGGCAACTTAAGAAGCACGAGACTGGCCCTCATCGAATGGCTGAAGCGCGGCCAGAGGAAATGATTTCTAGCCAGATACTCAGGAGTAGGCCTGCTGTGTGCTGTTAACGTAGACTTTGGATTTCTGAACAAGTTTTTATTATAGAAAATTTGCGACAAAGTTCTGCTTTCATTTCGCTGTAAATCTCGTGTCAAAGAAAAGGTATAATAATGTAAATATGAGAAGAACGATATTTATATTTGCAGATTACCTGTCCTCTTACTACGAAAGTCAAGCTCGACATCTCTATGCAATAAGCGCATTTAAAATGTCCTCGTATTACTTGATAAAAGTATGTAGTGTTTTTTTTTTTCTTTTTTGGGTGGGGGGGGGGGGGGATTTTTTCCTTTTGTTTTTTTTTTTGAAAAAGAGGTTTTTCTGCTTATATGAAAATACGTTTTCTCTTCCCTCCCCTTCTTATGCATGATATTCGCGGAAATTACATTCTGTTCCTCAATAAACCTGAAACAACCAGTTATGGTCTTAGTTCTCTTTTTTCTTACGTATCAGCTAAGTTGCGGAATGCTCTACCTGATTTTATCCGTACCTATGAGTTTACTGGTTTTAAAAGAGAATCCAGGGCCGCATTTTGTACAGCGGCTTTTCTTTTTAATGAATATATCTTTAAATATTAAGTCTTTAGTAGGTATCTGTATATGCTATGTTTTTCAGCTGTAAGTGTAATGTCTCGAAGATATTAGCTCCTGTAGTTATTCGGAAAAAGCTTATGACTGTATTTATGTTACCTTTAGGAGGGCGCATGCGCACACTTTGTAATCTGCCACTCCAGTGTTTACCATATGACAGATAAATGACTTTTCTCTTGAATATATAAGCCATCTAATTCCTACGCTATATTGACAAGGGCGGTTTGGAGCTGTGAGTAGGCGTGGGATTTGTCACATATGGTTTAGGGGCCGACATATCTCTCCCTCAATGCCGTACCGGGAGGCAAGGTCGGTAGCAGAAAGCAGCGAAGGGCCAACTGCGTCCAAAAGCGATCGCACGGGCCGAAATCCCGGGATGACTCGTTTGGTACGACGCTCCAGCGCCGGTGTCTGGAGGTACTGCGTTTTTCTCTCTTGTTCAAGCATTCCGTCAGCGCATGCGCAAATGTTCTGGCTCTTCCATACCTAGCCTACCAAAAAAAAAAAAATTAACATGCTGGTTTTTTTTTTTTGTACCAGCAATTGACATTTCGTTTGATTTTATAGGCATAAACGTAACGTAAGAACCGTGCGTGTCTGGTCTTGTCTCAGAAAGAGGCGAGAGATGGTTTCATGCAGACTGGGACGCCTAAAATGCTCTGTTGTAAACATGGCGGTTCACGAGTGAAGTTGTCTCTCTGGCCTTTCTGTGGACGAATTCCAGGACCTACTGACACAATCTGGGCAAGTTTTGAAAGCTAAAACCTTCAATGGATGCGTTATTTTGCTGGTAGGACTGGGTGGCCCGACACTTATGAAAAAAACTATGAAATGAGAATCGGGAGTCTTCCCTTGTCATGGAATGGCAGAATTACCCAGAATTCTTTTTGGGCATGAGCGAGGCAACTTAAGAAGCACGAGACTGGCCCTCATCGAATGGCTGAAGCGCGGCCAGAGGAAATGATTTCTAGCCAGATACTCAGGAGTAGGCCTGCTGTGTGCTGTTAACGTAGACTTTGGATTTCTGAACAAGTTTTTATTATAGAAAATTTGCGACAAAGTTCTGCTTTCATTTCGCTGTAAATCTCGTGTCAAAGAAAAGGTATAATAATGTAAATATGAGAAGAACGATATTTATATTTGCAGATTACCTGTCCTCTTACTACGAAAGTCAAGCTCGACATCTCTATGCAATAAGCGCATTTAAAATGTCCTCGTATTACTTGATAAAAGTATGTAGTGTTTTTTTTTTCTTTTTTGGGTGGGGGGGGGGGGGGATTTTTTCCTTTTCTTTTTTTTTGAAAAAGAGGTTTTTCTGCTTATATGAAAATACGTTTTCTCTTCCCTCCCCTTCTTATGCATGATATTCGCGGAAATTACATTCTGTTCCTCAATAAACCTGAAACAACCAGTTATGGTCTTAGTTCTCTTTTTTCTTACGTATCAGCTAAGTTGCGGAATGCTCTACCTGATTTTATCCGTACCTATGAGTTTACTGGTTTTAAAAGAGAATCCAGGGCCGCATTTTGTACAGCGGCTTTTCTTTTTAATGAATATATCTTTAAATATTAAGTCTTTAGTAGGTATCTGTATATGCTATGTTTTTCAGCTGTAAGTGTAATGTCTCGAAGATATTAGCTCCTGTAGTTATTCGGAAAAAGCTTATGACTGTATTTATGTTACCTTTAGGAGGGCGCATGCGCACACTTTGTAATCTGCCACTCCAGTGTTTACCATATGACAGATAAATGACTTTTCTCTTGAATATATAAGCCATCTAATTCCTACGCTATATTGACAAGGGCGGTTTGGAGCTGTGAGTAGGCGTGGGATTTGTCACATATGGTTTAGGGGCCGACATATCTCTCCCTCAATGCCGTACCGGGAGGCAAGGTCGGTAGCAGAAAGCAGCGAAGGGCCAACTGCGTCCAAAAGCGATCGCACGGGCCGAAATCCCGGGATGACTCGTTTGGTACGACGCTCCAGCGCCGGTGTCTGGAGGTACTGCGTTTTTCTCTCTTGTTCAAGCATTCCGTCAGCGCATGCGCAAATGTTCTGGCTCTTCCATACCTAGCCTACCAAAAAAAAAAAATTAACATGCTGGTTTTTTTTTTTTGTACCAGCAATTGACATTTCGTTTGATTTTATAGGCATAAACGTAACGTAAGAACCGTGCGTGTCTGGTCTTGTCTCAGAAAGAGGCGAGAGATGGTTTCATGCAGACTGGGACGCCTAAAATGCTCTGTTGTAAACATGGCGGTTCACGAGTGAAGTTGTCTCTCTGGCCTTTCTGTGGACGAATTCCAGGACCTACTGACACAATCTGGGCAAGTTTTGAAAGCTAAAACCTTCAATGGATGCGTTATTTTGCTGGTAGGACTGGGTGGCCCGACACTTATGAAAAAAACTATGAAATGAGAATCGGGAGTCTTCCCTTGTCATGGAATGGCAGAATTACCCAGAATTCTTTTTGGGCATGAGCGAGGCAACTTAAGAAGCACGAGACTGGCCCTCATCGAATGGCTGAAGCGCGGCCAGAGGAAATGATTTCTAGCCAGATACTCAGGAGTAGGCCTGCTGTGTGCTGTTAACGTAGACTTTGGATTTCTGAACAAGTTTTTATTATAGAAAATTTGCGACAAAGTTCTGCTTTCATTTCGCTGTAAATCTCGTGTCAAAGAAAAGGTATAATAATGTAAATATGAGAAGAACGATATTTATATTTGCAGATTACCTGTCCTCTTACTACGAAAGTCAAGCTCGACATCTCTATGCAATAAGCGCATTTAAAATGTCCTCGTATTACTTGATAAAAGTATGTAGTGTTTTTTTTTTCTTTTTTGGGTGGGGGGGGGGGGGTTTTTTCCTTTTTTTTTTTTTTGAAAAAGAGGTTTTTCTGCTTATATGAAAATACGTTTTCTCTTCCCTCCCCTTCTTATGCATGATATTCGCGGAAATTACATTCTGTTCCTCAATAAACCTGAAACAACCAGTTATGGTCTTAGTTCTCTTTTTTCTTACGTATCAGCTAAGTTGCGGAATGCTCTACCTGATTTTATCCGTACCTATGAGTTTACTGGTTTTAAAAGAGAATCCAGGGCCGCATTTTGTACAGCGGCTTTTCTTTTTAATGAATATATCTTTAAATATTAAGTCTTTAGTAGGTATCTGTATATGCTATGTTTTTCAGCTGTAAGTGTAATGTCTCGAAGATATTAGCTCCTGTAGTTATTCGGAAAAAGCTTATGACTGTATTTATGTTACCTTTAGGAGGGCGCATGCGCACACTTTGTAATCTGCCACTCCAGTGTTTACCATATGACAGATAAATGACTTTTCTCTTGAATATATAAGCCATCTAATTCCTACGCTATATTGACAAGGGCGGTTTGGAGCTGTGAGTAGGCGTGGGATTTGTCACATATGGTTTAGGGGCCGACATATCTCTCCCTCAATGCCGTACCGGGAGGCAAGGTCGGTAGCAGAAAGCAGCGAAGGGCCAACTGCGTCCAAAAGCGATCGCACGGGCCGAAATCCCGGGATGACTCGTTTGGTACGACGCTCCAGCGCCGGTGTCTGGAGGTACTGCGTTTTTCTCTCTTGTTCAAGCATTCCGTCAGCGCATGCGCAAATGTTCTGGCTCTTCCATACCTAGCCTACCAAAAAAAAAAAATTAACATGCTGGTTTTTTTTTTTTGTACCAGCAATTGACATTTCGTTTGATTTTATAGGCATAAACGTAACGTAAGAACCGTGCGTGTCTGGTCTTGTCTCAGAAAGAGGCGAGAGATGGTTTCATGCAGACTGGGACGCCTAAAATGCTCTGTTGTAAACATGGCGGTTCACGAGTGAAGTTGTCTCTCTGGCCTTTCTGTGGACGAATTCCAGGACCTACTGACACAATCTGGGCAAGTTTTGAAAGCTAAAACCTTCAATGGATGCGTTATTTTGCTGGTAGGACTGGGTGGCCCGACACTTATGAAAAAAACTATGAAATGAGAATCGGGAGTCTTCCCTTGTCATGGAATGGCAGAATTACCCAGAATTCTTTTTGGGCATGAGCGAGGCAACTTAAGAAGCACGAGACTGGCCCTCATCGAATGGCTGAAGCGCGGCCAGAGGAAATGATTTCTAGCCAGATACTCAGGAGTAGGCCTGCTGTGTGCTGTTAACGTAGACTTTGGATTTCTGAACAAGTTTTTATTATAGAAAATTTGCGACAAAGTTCTGCTTTCATTTCGCTGTAAATCTCGTGTCAAAGAAAAGGTATAATAATGTAAATATGAGAAGAACGATATTTATATTTGCAGATTACCTGTCCTCTTACTACGAAAGTCAAGCTCGACATCTCTATGCAATAAGCGCATTTAAAATGTCCTCGTATTACTTGATAAAAGTATGTAGTGTTTTTTTTTTTCTTTTTTGGGTGGGGGGGGGGGGGGGATTTTTTCCTTTTCTTTTTTTTTTGAAAAAGAGGTTTTTCTGCTTATATGAAAATACGTTTTCTCTTCCCTCCCCTTCTTATGCATGATATTCGCGGAAATTACATTCTGTTCCTCAATAAACCTGAAACAACCAGTTATGGTCTTAGTTCTCTTTTTTCTTACGTATCAGCTAAGTTGCGGAATGCTCTACCTGATTTTATCCGTACCTATGAGTTTACTGGTTTTAAAAGAGAATCCAGGGCCGCATTTTGTACAGCGGCTTTTCTTTTTAATGAATATATCTTTAAATATTAAGTCTTTAGTAGGTATCTGTATATGCTATGTTTTTCAGCTGTAAGTGTAATGTCTCGAAGATATTAGCTCCTGTAGTTATTCGGAAAAAGCTTATGACTGTATTTATGTTACCTTTAGGAGGGCGCATGCGCACACTTTGTAATCTGCCACTCCAGTGTTTACCATATGACAGATAAATGACTTTTCTCTTGAATATATAAGCCATCTAATTCCTACGCTATATTGACAAGGGCGGTTTGGAGCTGTGAGTAGGCGTGGGATTTGTCACATATGGTTTAGGGGCCGACATATCTCTCCCTCAATGCCGTACCGGGAGGCAAGGTCGGTAGCAGAAAGCAGCGAAGGGCCAACTGCGTCCAAAAGCGATCGCACGGGCCGAAATCCCGGGATGACTCGTTTGGTACGACGCTCCAGCGCCGGTGTCTGGAGGTACTGCGTTTTTCTCTCTTGTTCAAGCATTCCGTCAGCGCATGCGCAAATGTTCTGGCTCTTCCATACCTAGCCTACCAAAAAAAAAAAATTAACATGCTGGTTTTTTTTTTTTGTACCAGCAATTGACATTTCGTTTGATTTTATAGGCATAAACGTAACGTAAGAACCGTGCGTGTCTGGTCTTGTCTCAGAAAGAGGCGAGAGATGGTTTCATGCAGACTGGGACGCCTAAAATGCTCTGTTGTAAACATGGCGGTTCACGAGTGAAGTTGTCTCTCTGGCCTTTCTGTGGACGAATTCCAGGACCTACTGACACAATCTGGGCAAGTTTTGAAAGCTAAAACCTTCAATGGATGCGTTATTTTGCTGGTAGGACTGGGTGGCCCGACACTTATGAAAAAAACTATGAAATGAGAATCGGGAGTCTTCCCTTGTCATGGAATGGCAGAATTACCCAGAATTCTTTTTGGGCATGAGCGAGGCAACTTAAGAAGCACGAGACTGGCCCTCATCGAATGGCTGAAGCGCGGCCAGAGGAAATGATTTCTAGCCAGATACTCAGGAGTAGGCCTGCTGTGTGCTGTTAACGTAGACTTTGGATTTCTGAACAAGTTTTTATTATAGAAAATTTGCGACAAAGTTCTGCTTTCATTTCGCTGTAAATCTCGTGTCAAAGAAAAGGTATAATAATGTAAATATGAGAAGAACGATATTTATATTTGCAGATTACCTGTCCTCTTACTACGAAAGTCAAGCTCGACATCTCTATGCAATAAGCGCATTTAAAATGTCCTCGTATTACTTGATAAAAGTATGTAGTGTTTTTTTTTTCTTTTTTGGGTGGGGGGGGGGGGGGATTTTTTCCTTTTCTTTTTTTTTTGAAAAAGAGGTTTTTCTGCTTATATGAAAATACGTTTTCTCTTCCCTCCCCTTCTTATGCATGATATTCGCGGAAATTACATTCTGTTCCTCAATAAACCTGAAACAACCAGTTATGGTCTTAGTTCTCTTTTTTCTTACGTATCAGCTAAGTTGCGGAATGCTCTACCTGATTTTATCCGTACCTATGAGTTTACTGGTTTTAAAAGAGAATCCAGGGCCGCATTTTGTACAGCGGCTTTTCTTTTTAATGAATATATCTTTAAATATTAAGTCTTTAGTAGGTATCTGTATATGCTATGTTTTTCAGCTGTAAGTGTAATGTCTCGAAGATATTAGCTCCTGTAGTTATTCGGAAAAAGCTTATGACTGTATTTATGTTACCTTTAGGAGGGCGCATGCGCACACTTTGTAATCTGCCACTCCAGTGTTTACCATATGACAGATAAATGACTTTTCTCTTGAATATATAAGCCATCTAATTCCTACGCTATATTGACAAGGGCGGTTTGGAGCTGTGAGTAGGCGTGGGATTTGTCACATATGGTTTAGGGGCCGACATATCTCTCCCTCAATGCCGTACCGGGAGGCAAGGTCGGTAGCAGAAAGCAGCGAAGGGCCAACTGCGTCCAAAAGCGATCGCACGGGCCGAAATCCCGGGATGACTCGTTTGGTACGACGCTCCAGCGCCGGTGTCTGGAGGTACTGCGTTTTTCTCTCTTGTTCAAGCATTCCGTCAGCGCATGCGCAAATGTTCTGGCTCTTCCATACCTAGCCTACCAAAAAAAAAAAATTAACATGCTGGTTTTTTTTTTTTGTACCAGCAATTGACATTTCGTTTGATTTTATAGGCATAAACGTAACGTAAGAACCGTGCGTGTCTGGTCTTGTCTCAGAAAGAGGCGAGAGATGGTTTCATGCAGACTGGGACGCCTAAAATGCTCTGTTGTAAACATGGCGGTTCACGAGTGAAGTTGTCTCTCTGGCCTTTCTGTGGACGAATTCCAGGACCTACTGACACAATCTGGGCAAGTTTTGAAAGCTAAAACCTTCAATGGATGCGTTATTTTGCTGGTAGGACTGGGTGGCCCGACACTTATGAAAAAAACTATGAAATGAGAATCGGGAGTCTTCCCTTGTCATGGAATGGCAGAATTACCCAGAATTCTTTTTGGGCATGAGCGAGGCAACTTAAGAAGCACGAGACTGGCCCTCATCGAATGGCTGAAGCGCGGCCAGAGGAAATGATTTCTAGCCAGATACTCAGGAGTAGGCCTGCTGTGTGCTGTTAACGTAGACTTTGGATTTCTGAACAAGTTTTTATTATAGAAAATTTGCGACAAAGTTCTGCTTTCATTTCGCTGTAAATCTCGTGTCAAAGAAAAGGTATAATAATGTAAATATGAGAAGAACGATATTTATATTTGCAGATTACCTGTCCTCTTACTACGAAAGTCAAGCTCGACATCTCTATGCAATAAGCGCATTTAAAATGTCCTCGTATTACTTGATAAAAGTATGTAGTGTTTTTTTTTTTCTTTTTTGGGTGGGGGGGGGGGGGGATTTTTTCCTTTTCTTTTTTTTTTGAAAAAGAGGTTTTTCTGCTTATATGAAAATACGTTTTCTCTTCCCTCCCCTTCTTATGCATGATATTCGCGGAAATTACATTCTGTTCCTCAATAAACCTGAAACAACCAGTTATGGTCTTAGTTCTCTTTTTTCTTACGTATCAGCTAAGTTGCGGAATGCTCTACCTGATTTTATCCGTACCTATGAGTTTACTGGTTTTAAAAGAGAATCCAGGGCCGCATTTTGTACAGCGGCTTTTCTTTTTAATGAATATATCTTTAAATATTAAGTCTTTAGTAGGTATCTGTATATGCTATGTTTTTCAGCTGTAAGTGTAATGTCTCGAAGATATTAGCTCCTGTAGTTATTCGGAAAAAGCTTATGACTGTATTTATGTTACCTTTAGGAGGGCGCATGCGCACACTTTGTAATCTGCCACTCCAGTGTTTACCATATGACAGATAAATGACTTTTCTCTTGAATATATAAGCCATCTAATTCCTACGCTATATTGACAAGGGCGGTTTGGAGCTGTGAGTAGGCGTGGGATTTGTCACATATGGTTTAGGGGCCGACATATCTCTCCCTCAATGCCGTACCGGGAGGCAAGGTCGGTAGCAGAAAGCAGCGAAGGGCCAACTGCGTCCAAAAGCGATCGCACGGGCCGAAATCCCGGGATGACTCGTTTGGTACGACGCTCCAGCGCCGGTGTCTGGAGGTACTGCGTTTTTCTCTCTTGTTCAAGCATTCCGTCAGCGCATGCGCAAATGTTCTGGCTCTTCCATACCTAGCCTACCAAAAAAAAAAAATTAACATGCTGGTTTTTTTTTTTTGTACCAGCAATTGACATTTCGTTTGATTTTATAGGCATAAACGTAACGTAAGAACCGTGCGTGTCTGGTCTTGTCTCAGAAAGAGGCGAGAGATGGTTTCATGCAGACTGGGACGCCTAAAATGCTCTGTTGTAAACATGGCGGTTCACGAGTGAAGTTGTCTCTCTGGCCTTTCTGTGGACGAATTCCAGGACCTACTGACACAATCTGGGCAAGTTTTGAAAGCTAAAACCTTCAATGGATGCGTTATTTTGCTGGTAGGACTGGGTGGCCCGACACTTATGAAAAAAACTATGAAATGAGAATCGGGAGTCTTCCCTTGTCATGGAATGGCAGAATTACCCAGAATTCTTTTTGGGCATGAGCGAGGCAACTTAAGAAGCACGAGACTGGCCCTCATCGAATGGCTGAAGCGCGGCCAGAGGAAATGATTTCTAGCCAGATACTCAGGAGTAGGCCTGCTGTGTGCTGTTAACGTAGACTTTGGATTTCTGAACAAGTTTTTATTATAGAAAATTTGCGACAAAGTTCTGCTTTCATTTCGCTGTAAATCTCGTGTCAAAGAAAAGGTATAATAATGTAAATATGAGAAGAACGATATTTATATTTGCAGATTACCTGTCCTCTTACTACGAAAGTCAAGCTCGACATCTCTATGCAATAAGCGCATTTAAAATGTCCTCGTATTACTTGATAAAAGTATGTAGTGTTTTTTTTTTTCTTTTTGGTGGGGGGGGGGGGGGATTTTTTCCTTTTCTTTTTTTTTTGAAAAAGAGGTTTTTCTGCTTATATGAAAATACGTTTTCTCTTCCCTCCCCTTCTTATGCATGATATTCGCGGAAATTACATTCTGTTCCTCAATAAACCTGAAACAACCAGTTATGGTCTTAGTTCTCTTTTTTCTTACGTATCAGCTAAGTTGCGGAATGCTCTACCTGATTTTATCCGTACCTATGAGTTTACTGGTTTTAAAAGAGAATCCAGGGCCGCATTTTGTACAGCGGCTTTTCTTTTTAATGAATATATCTTTAAATATTAAGTCTTTAGTAGGTATCTGTATATGCTATGTTTTTCAGCTGTAAGTGTAATGTCTCGAAGATATTAGCTCCTGTAGTTATTCGGAAAAAGCTTATGACTGTATTTATGTTACCTTTAGGAGGGCGCATGCGCACACTTTGTAATCTGCCACTCCAGTGTTTACCATATGACAGATAAATGACTTTTCTCTTGAATATATAAGCCATCTAATTCCTACGCTATATTGACAAGGGCGGTTTGGAGCTGTGAGTAGGCGTGGGATTTGTCACATATGGTTTAGGGGCCGACATATCTCTCCCTCAATGCCGTACCGGGAGGCAAGGTCGGTAGCAGAAAGCAGCGAAGGGCCAACTGCGTCCAAAAGCGATCGCACGGGCCGAAATCCCGGGATGACTCGTTTGGTACGACGCTCCAGCGCCGGTGTCTGGAGGTACTGCGTTTTTCTCTCTTGTTCAAGCATTCCGTCAGCGCATGCGCAAATGTTCTGGCTCTTCCATACCTAGCCTACCAAAAAAAAAAAAATTAACATGCTGGTTTTTTTTTTTTGTACCAGCAATTGACATTTCGTTTGATTTTATAGGCATAAACGTAACGTAAGAACCGTGCGTGTCTGGTCTTGTCTCAGAAAGAGGCGAGAGATGGTTTCATGCAGACTGGGACGCCTAAAATGCTCTGTTGTAAACATGGCGGTTCACGAGTGAAGTTGTCTCTCTGGCCTTTCTGTGGACGAATTCCAGGACCTACTGACACAATCTGGGCAAGTTTTGAAAGCTAAAACCTTCAATGGATGCGTTATTTTGCTGGTAGGACTGGGTGGCCCGACACTTATGAAAAAAACTATGAAATGAGAATCGGGAGTCTTCCCTTGTCATGGAATGGCAGAATTACCCAGAATTCTTTTTGGGCATGAGCGAGGCAACTTAAGAAGCACGAGACTGGCCCTCATCGAATGGCTGAAGCGCGGCCAGAGGAAATGATTTCTAGCCAGATACTCAGGAGTAGGCCTGCTGTGTGCTGTTAACGTAGACTTTGGATTTCTGAACAAGTTTTTATTATAGAAAATTTGCGACAAAGTTCTGCTTTCATTTCGCTGTAAATCTCGTGTCAAAGAAAAGGTATAATAATGTAAATATGAGAAGAACGATATTTATATTTGCAGATTACCTGTCCTCTTACTACGAAAGTCAAGCTCGACATCTCTATGCAATAAGCGCATTTAAAATGTCCTCGTATTACTTGATAAAAGTATGTAGTGTTTTTTTTTTCTTTTTTGGGTGGGGGGGGGGGGGGATTTTTTCCTTTTCTTTTTTTTTTGAAAAAGAGGTTTTTCTGCTTATATGAAAATACGTTTTCTCTTCCCTCCCCTTCTTATGCATGATATTCGCGGAAATTACATTCTGTTCCTCAATAAACCTGAAACAACCAGTTATGGTCTTAGTTCTCTTTTTTCTTACGTATCAGCTAAGTTGCGGAATGCTCTACCTGATTTTATCCGTACCTATGAGTTTACTGGTTTTAAAAGAGAATCCAGGGCCGCATTTTGTACAGCGGCTTTTCTTTTTAATGAATATATCTTTAAATATTAAGTCTTTAGTAGGTATCTGTATATGCTATGTTTTTCAGCTGTAAGTGTAATGTCTCGAAGATATTAGCTCCTGTAGTTATTCGGAAAAAGCTTATGACTGTATTTATGTTACCTTTAGGAGGGCGCATGCGCACACTTTGTAATCTGCCACTCCAGTGTTTACCATATGACAGATAAATGACTTTTCTCTTGAATATATAAGCCATCTAATTCCTACGCTATATTGACAAGGGCGGTTTGGAGCTGTGAGTAGGCGTGGGATTTGTCACATATGGTTTAGGGGCCGACATATCTCTCCCTCAATGCCGTACCGGGAGGCAAGGTCGGTAGCAGAAAGCAGCGAAGGGCCAACTGCGTCCAAAAGCGATCGCACGGGCCGAAATCCCGGGATGACTCGTTTGGTACGACGCTCCAGCGCCGGTGTCTGGAGGTACTGCGTTTTTCTCTCTTGTTCAAGCATTCCGTCAGCGCATGCGCAAATGTTCTGGCTCTTCCATACCTAGCCTACCAAAAAAAAAAAATTAACATGCTGGTTTTTTTTTTTTGTACCAGCAATTGACATTTCGTTTGATTTTATAGGCATAAACGTAACGTAAGAACCGTGCGTGTCTGGTCTTGTCTCAGAAAGAGGCGAGAGATGGTTTCATGCAGACTGGGACGCCTAAAATGCTCTGTTGTAAACATGGCGGTTCACGAGTGAAGTTGTCTCTCTGGCCTTTCTGTGGACGAATTCCAGGACCTACTGACACAATCTGGGCAAGTTTTGAAAGCTAAAACCTTCAATGGATGCGTTATTTTGCTGGTAGGACTGGGTGGCCCGACACTTATGAAAAAAACTATGAAATGAGAATCGGGAGTCTTCCCTTGTCATGGAATGGCAGAATTACCCAGAATTCTTTTTGGGCATGAGCGAGGCAACTTAAGAAGCACGAGACTGGCCCTCATCGAATGGCTGAAGCGCGGCCAGAGGAAATGATTTCTAGCCAGATACTCAGGAGTAGGCCTGCTGTGTGCTGTTAACGTAGACTTTGGATTTCTGAACAAGTTTTTATTATAGAAAATTTGCGACAAAGTTCTGCTTTCATTTCGCTGTAAATCTCGTGTCAAAGAAAAGGTATAATAATGTAAATATGAGAAGAACGATATTTATATTTGCAGATTACCTGTCCTCTTACTACGAAAGTCAAGCTCGACATCTCTATGCAATAAGCGCATTTAAAATGTCCTCGTATTACTTGATAAAAGTATGTAGTGTTTTTTTTTCTTTTTTGGGTGGGGGGGGGGGGGGGATTTTTTCCTTTTCTTTTTTTTTGAAAAAGAGGTTTTTCTGCTTATATGAAAATACGTTTTCTCTTCCCTCCCCTTCTTATGCATGATATTCGCGGAAATTACATTCTGTTCCTCAATAAACCTGAAACAACCAGTTATGGTCTTAGTTCTCTTTTTTCTTACGTATCAGCTAAGTTGCGGAATGCTCTACCTGATTTTATCCGTACCTATGAGTTTACTGGTTTTAAAAGAGAATCCAGGGCCGCATTTTGTACAGCGGCTTTTCTTTTTAATGAATATATCTTTAAATATTAAGTCTTTAGTAGGTATCTGTATATGCTATGTTTTTCAGCTGTAAGTGTAATGTCTCGAAGATATTAGCTCCTGTAGTTATTCGGAAAAAGCTTATGACTGTATTTATGTTACCTTTAGGAGGGCGCATGCGCACACTTTGTAATCTGCCACTCCAGTGTTTACCATATGACAGATAAATGACTTTTCTCTTGAATATATAAGCCATCTAATTCCTACGCTATATTGACAAGGGCGGTTTGGAGCTGTGAGTAGGCGTGGGATTTGTCACATATGGTTTAGGGGCCGACATATCTCTCCCTCAATGCCGTACCGGGAGGCAAGGTCGGTAGCAGAAAGCAGCGAAGGGCCAACTGCGTCCAAAAGCGATCGCACGGGCCGAAATCCCGGGATGACTCGTTTGGTACGACGCTCCAGCGCCGGTGTCTGGAGGTACTGCGTTTTTCTCTCTTGTTCAAGCATTCCGTCAGCGCATGCGCAAATGTTCTGGCTCTTCCATACCTAGCCTACCAAAAAAAAAAAATTAACATGCTGGTTTTTTTTTTTTGTACCAGCAATTGACATTTCGTTTGATTTTATAGGCATAAACGTAACGTAAGAACCGTGCGTGTCTGGTCTTGTCTCAGAAAGAGGCGAGAGATGGTTTCATGCAGACTGGGACGCCTAAAATGCTCTGTTGTAAACATGGCGGTTCACGAGTGAAGTTGTCTCTCTGGCCTTTCTGTGGACGAATTCCAGGACCTACTGACACAATCTGGGCAAGTTTTGAAAGCTAAAACCTTCAATGGATGCGTTATTTTGCTGGTAGGACTGGGTGGCCCGACACTTATGAAAAAAACTATGAAATGAGAATCGGGAGTCTTCCCTTGTCATGGAATGGCAGAATTACCCAGAATTCTTTTTGGGCATGAGCGAGGCAACTTAAGAAGCACGAGACTGGCCCTCATCGAATGGCTGAAGCGCGGCCAGAGGAAATGATTTCTAGCCAGATACTCAGGAGTAGGCCTGCTGTGTGCTGTTAACGTAGACTTTGGATTTCTGAACAAGTTTTTATTATAGAAAATTTGCGACAAAGTTCTGCTTTCATTTCGCTGTAAATCTCGTGTCAAAGAAAAGGTATAATAATGTAAATATGAGAAGAACGATATTTATATTTGCAGATTACCTGTCCTCTTACTACGAAAGTCAAGCTCGACATCTCTATGCAATAAGCGCATTTAAAATGTCCTCGTATTACTTGATAAAAGTATGTAGTGTTTTTTTTTTTCTTTTTTGGGTGGGGGGGGGGGGGATTTTTTCCTTTTCTTTTTTTTTTGAAAAAGAGGTTTTTCTGCTTATATGAAAATACGTTTTATATTACCACCCCTTCTTATGCATGATATTCGCGGAAATTACATTCTGTTCCTCAATAAACCTGAAACAACCAGTTATGGTCTTAGTTCTCTTTTTTCTTACGTATCAGCTAAGTTGCGGAATGCTCTACCTGATTTTATCCGTACCTATGAGTTTACTGGTTTTAAAAGAGAATCCAGGGCCGCATTTTGTACAGCGGCTTTTCTTTTTAATGAATATATCTTTAAATATTAAGTCTTTAGTAGGTATCTGTATATGCTATGTTTTTCAGCTGTAAGTGTAATGTCTCGAAGATATTAGCTCCTGTAGTTATTCGGAAAAAGCTTATGACTGTATTTATGTTACCTTTAGGAGGGCGCATGCGCACACTTTGTAATCTGCCACTCCAGTGTTTACCATATGACAGATAAATGACTTTTCTCTTGAATATATAAGCCATCTAATTCCTACGCTATATTGACAAGGGCGGTTTGGAGCTGTGAGTAGGCGTGGGATTTGTCACATATGGTTTAGGGGCCGACATATCTCTCCCTCAATGCCGTACCGGGAGGCAAGGTCGGTAGCAGAAAGCAGCGAAGGGCCAACTGCGTCCAAAAGCGATCGCACGGGCCGAAATCCCGGGATGACTCGTTTGGTACGACGCTCCAGCGCCGGTGTCTGGAGGTACTGCGTTTTTCTCTCTTGTTCAAGCATTCCGTCAGCGCATGCGCAAATGTTCTGGCTCTTCCATACCTAGCCTACCAAAAAAAAAAAAAATTAACATGCTGGTTTTTTTTTTTGTACCAGCAATTGACATTTCGTTTGATTTTATAGGCATAAACGTAACGTAAGAACCGTGCGTGTCTGGTCTTGTCTCAGAAAGAGGCGAGAGATGGTTTCATGCAGACTGGGACGCCTAAAATGCTCTGTTGTAAACATGGCGGTTCACGAGTGAAGTTGTCTCTCTGGCCTTTCTGTGGACGAATTCCAGGACCTACTGACACAATCTGGGCAAGTTTTGAAAGCTAAAACCTTCAATGGATGCGTTATTTTGCTGGTAGGACTGGGTGGCCCGACACTTATGAAAAAAACTATGAAATGAGAATCGGGAGTCTTCCCTTGTCATGGAATGGCAGAATTACCCAGAATTCTTTTTGGGCATGAGCGAGGCAACTTAAGAAGCACGAGACTGGCCCTCATCGAATGGCTGAAGCGCGGCCAGAGGAAATGATTTCTAGCCAGATACTCAGGAGTAGGCCTGCTGTGTGCTGTTAACGTAGACTTTGGATTTCTGAACAAGTTTTTATTATAGAAAATTTGCGACAAAGTTCTGCTTTCATTTCGCTGTAAATCTCGTGTCAAAGAAAAGGTATAATAATGTAAATATGAGAAGAACGATATTTATATTTGCAGATTACCTGTCCTCTTACTACGAAAGTCAAGCTCGACATCTCTATGCAATAAGCGCATTTAAAATGTCCTCGTATTACTTGATAAAAGTATGTAGTGTTTTTTTTTTTCTTTTTTGGGTGGGGGGGGGGGGATTTTTTCCTTTTCTTTTTTTTTTGAAAAAGAGGTTTTTCTGCTTATATGAAAATACGTTTTCTCTTCCCTCCCCTTCTTATGCATGATATTCGCGGAAATTACATTCTGTTCCTCAATAAACCTGAAACAACCAGTTATGGTCTTAGTTCTCTTTTTTCTTACGTATCAGCTAAGTTGCGGAATGCTCTACCTGATTTTATCCGTACCTATGAGTTTACTGGTTTTAAAAGAGAATCCAGGGCCGCATTTTGTACAGCGGCTTTTCTTTTTAATGAATATATCTTAAATATTAAGTCTTTAGTAGGTATCTGTATATGCTATGTTTTTCAGCTGTAAGTGTAATGTCTCGAAGATATTAGCTCCTGTAGTTATTCGGAAAAAGCTTATGACTGTATTTATGTTACCTTTAGGAGGGCGCATGCGCACACTTTGTAATCTGCCACTCCAGTGTTTACCATATGACAGATAAATGACTTTTCTCTTGAATATATAAGCCATCTAATTCCTACGCTATATTGACAAGGGCGGTTTGGAGCTGTGAGTAGGCGTGGGATTTGTCACATATGGTTTAGGGGCCGACATATCTCTCCCTCAATGCCGTACCGGGAGGCAAGGTCGGTAGCAGAAAGCAGCGAAGGGCCAACTGCGTCCAAAAGCGATCGCACGGGCCGAAATCCCGGGATGACTCGTTTGGTACGACGCTCCAGCGCCGGTGTCTGGAGGTACTGCGTTTTTCTCTCTTGTTCAAGCATTCCGTCAGCGCATGCGCAAATGTTCTGGCTCTTCCATACCTAGCCTACCAAAAAAAAAAAAATTAACATGCTGGTTTTTTTTTTTGTACCAGCAATTGACATTTCGTTTGATTTTATAGGCATAAACGTAACGTAAGAACCGTGCGTGTCTGGTCTTGTCTCAGAAAGAGGCGAGAGATGGTTTCATGCAGACTGGGACGCCTAAAATGCTCTGTAGTAAACATGGCGGTTCACGAGTGAAGTTGTCTCTCTGGCCTTTCTGTGGACGAATTCCAGGACCTACTGACACAATCTGGGCAAGTTTTGAAAGCTAAAACCTTCAATGGATGCGTTATTTTGCTGGTAGGACTGGGTGGCCCGACACTTATGAAAAAAACTATGAAATGAGAATCGGGAGTCTTCCCTTGTCATGGAATGGCAGAATTACCCAGAATTCTTTTTGGGCATGAGCGAGGCAACTTAAGAAGCACGAGACTGGCCCTCATCGAATGGCTGAAGCGCGGCCAGAGGAAATGATTTCTAGCCAGATACTCAGGAGTAGGCCTGCTGTGTGCTGTTAACGTAGACTTTGGATTTCTGAACAAGTTTTTATTATAGAAAATTTGCGACAAAGTTCTGCTTTCATTTCGCTGTAAATCTCGTGTCAAAGAAAAGGTATAATAATGTAAATATGAGAAGAACGATATTTATATTTGCAGATTACCTGTCCTCTTACTACGAAAGTCAAGCTCGACATCTCTATGCAATAAGCGCATTTAAAATGTCCTCGTATTACTTGATAAAAGTATGTAGTGTTTTTTTTTTCTTTTTTGGGTGGGGGGGGGGGGATTTTTCCTTTTCTTTTTTTTTGAAAAAGAGGTTTTTCTGCTTATATGAAAATACGTTTTCTCTTCCCTCCCCTTCTTATGCATGATATTCGCGGAAATTACATTCTGTTCCTCAATAAACCTGAAACAACCAGTTATGGTCTTAGTTCTCTTTTTTCTTACGTATCAGCTAAGTTGCGGAATGCTCTACCTGATTTTATCCGTACCTATGAGTTTACTGGTTTTAAAAGAGAATCCAGGGCCGCATTTTGTACAGCGGCTTTTCTTTTAATGAATATATCTTTAAATATTAAGTCTTTAGTAGGTATCTGTATATGCTATGTTTTTCAGCTGCAAGTGTAATGTCTCGAAGATATTAGCTCCTGTAGTTATTCGGAAAAAGCTTATGACTGTATTTATGTTACCTTTAGGAGGGCGCATGCGCACACTTTGTAATCTGCCACTCCAGTGTTTACCATATGACAGATAAATGACTTTTCTCTTGAATATATAAGCCATCTAATTCCTACGCTATATTGACAAGGGCGGTTTGGAGCTGTGAGTAGGCGTGGGATTTGTCACATATGGTTTAGGGGCCGACATATCTCTCCCTCAATGCCGTACCGGGAGGCAAGGTCGGTAGCAGAAAGCAGCGAAGGGCCAACTGCGTCCAAAAGCGATCGCACGGGCCGAAATCCCGGATGACTCGTTTGGTACGACGCTCCAGCGCCGGTGTCTGGAGGTACTGCGTTTTTCTCTCTTGTTCAACCATTCCGTCAGCGCATGCGCAAATGTTCTGGCTCTTCCATACCTAGCCTACCAAAAAAAAAAAATTAACATGCTGGTTTTTTTTTTTGTACCAGCAATTGACATTTCGTTTGATTTTATAGGCATAAACGTAACGTAAGAACCGTGCGTGTCTGGTCTTGTCTCAGAAAGAGGCGAGAGATGGTTTCATGCAGACTGGGACGCCTAAAATGCTCTGTTGTAAACATGGCGGTTCACGAGTGAAGTTGTCTCTCTGGCCTTTCTGTGGACGAATTCCAGGACCTACTGACACAATCTGGGCAAGTTTTGAAAGCTAAAACCTTCAATGGATGCGTTATTTTGCTGGTAGGACTGGGTGGCCCGACACTTATGAAAAAAACTATGAAATGAGAATCGGGAGTCTTCCCTTGTCATGGAATGGCAGAATTACCCAGAATTCTTTTTGGGCATGAGCGAGGCAACTTAAGAAGCACGAGACTGGCCCTCATCGAATGGCTGAAGCGCGGCCAGAGGAAATGATTTCTAGCCAGATACTCAGGAGTAGGCCTGCTGTGTGCTGTTAACGTAGACTTTGGATTTCTGAACAAGTTTTTATTATAGAAAATTTGCGACAAAGTTCTGCTTTCATTTCGCTGTAAATCTCGTGTCAAAGAAAAGGTATAATAATGTAAATATGAGAAGAACGATATTTATATTTGCAGATTACCTGTCCTCTTACTACGAAAGTCAAGCTCGACATCTCTATGCAATAAGCGCATTTAAAATGTCCTCGTATTACTTGATAAAAGTATGTAGTGTTTTTTTTTTTAATTTTTTGGTGGGGGGGGGGGGGGGATTTTTTCCTTTTATTTTTTTTTTTTTAAAATAGGTTTTTCTGCTTATATGAAAATACGTTTTCTCTTCCCTCCCCTTCTTATGCATGATATTCGCGGAAATTACATTCTGTTCCTCAATAAACCTGAAATAACCAGTTATGGTCTTAGTTCTCTTTTTTCTTACGTATCAGCTAAGTTGCGGAATGCTCTACCTGATTTTATCCGTACCTATGAGTTTACTGGTTTTAAAAGAGAATCCAGGGCCGCATTTTGTACAGCGGCTTTTCTTTTTAATGAATATATCTTTAAATATTAAGTCTTTAGTAGGTATCTGTATATGCTATGTTTTTCAGCTGTAAGTGTAATGTCTCGAAGATATTAGCTCCTGTAGTTATTCGGAAAAAGCTTATGACTGTATTTATGTTACCTTTAGGAGGGCGCATGCGCACACTTTGTAATCTGCCACTCCAGTGTTTACCATATGACAGATAAATGACTTTTCTCTTGAATATATAAGCCATCTAATTCCTACGCTATATTGACAAGGGCGGTTTGGAGCTGTGAGTAGGCGTGGGATTTGTCACATATGGTTTAGGGGCCGACATATCTCTCCCTCAATGCCGTACCGGGAGGCAAGGTCGGTAGCAGAAAGCAGCGAAGGGCCAACTGCGTCCAAAAGCGATCGCACGGGCCGAAATCCCGGGATGACTCGTTTGGTACGACGCTCCAGCGCCGGTGTCTGGAGGTACTGCGTTTTTCTCTCTTGTTCAAGCATTCCGTCAGCGCATGCGCAAATGTTCTGGCTCTTCCATACCTAGCCTACCAAAAAAAAAAAAATTAACATGCTGGTTTTTTTTTTTTGTACCAGCAATTGACATTTCGTTTGATTTTATAGGCATAAACGTAACGTAAGAACCGTGCGTGTCTGGTCTTGTCTCAGAAAGAGGCGAGAGATGGTTTCATGCAGACTGGGACGCCTAAAATGCTCTGTTGTAAACATGGCGGTTCACGAGTGAAGTTGTCTCTCTGGCCTTTCTGTGGACGAATTCCAGGACCTACTGACACAATCTGGGCAAGTTTTGAAAGCTAAAACCTTCAATGGATGCGTTATTTTGCTGGTAGGACTGGGTGGCCCGACACTTATGAAAAAAACTATGAAATGAGAATCGGGAGTCTTCCCTTGTCATGGAATGGCAGAATTACCCAGAATTCTTTTGGGCATGAGCGAGGCAACTTAAGAAGCACGAGACTGGCCCTCATCGAATGGCTGAAGCGCGGCCAGAGGAAATGATTTCTAGCCAGATACTCAGGAGTAGGCCTGCTGTGTGCTGTTAACGTAGACTTTGGATTTCTGAACAAGTTTTTATTATAGAAAATTTGCGACAAAGTTCTGCTTTCATTTCGCTGTAAATCTCGTGTCAAAGAAAAGGTATAATAATGTAAATATGAGAAGAACGATATTTATATTTGCAGATTACCTGTCCTCTTACTACGAAAGTCAAGCTCGACATCTCTATGCAATAAGCGCATTTAAAATGTCCTCGTATTACTTGATAAAAGTATGTAGTGTTTTTTTTTTTCTTTTTTGGGTGGGGGGGGGGGGGGGGGTTTGGGGATTTTTTCCTTTTCTTTTTTTTTTGAAAAAGAGGTTTTTCTGCTTATATGAAAATACGTTTTCTCTTCCCTCCCCTTCTTATGCATGATATTCGCGGAAATTACATTCTGTTCCTCAATAAACCTGAAACAACCAGTTATGGTCTTAGTTCTCTTTTTTCTTACGTATCAGCTAAGTTGCGGAATGCTCTACCTGATTTTATCCGTACCTATGAGTTTACTGGTTTTAAAAGAGAATCCAGGGCCGCATTTTGTACAGCGGCTTTTCTTTTTAATGAATATATCTTTAAATATTAAGTCTTTAGTAGGTATCTGTATATGCTATGTTTTTCAGCTGCAAGTGTAATGTCTCGAAGATATTAGCTCCTGTAGTTATTCGGAAAAAGCTTATGACTGTATTTATGTTACCTTTAGGAGGGCGCATGCGCACACTTTGTAATCTGCCACTCCAGTGTTTACCATATGACAGATAAATGACTTTTCTCTTGAATATATAAGCCATCTAATTCCTACGCTATATTGACAAGGGCGGTTTGGAGCTGTGAGTAGGCGTGGGATTTGTCACATATGGTTTAGGGGCCGACATATCTCTCCCTCAATGCCGTACCGGGAGGCAAGGTCGGTAGCAGAAAGCAGCGAAGGGCCAACTGCGTCCAAAAGCGATCGCACGGGCCGAAATCCCGGGATGACTCGTTTGGTACGACGCTCCAGCGCCGGCGTCTGGAGGTACTGCGTTTTTCTCTCTTGTTCAAGCATTCCGTCAGCGCATGCGCAAATGTTCTGGCTCTTCCATACCTAGCCTACCAAAAAAAAAAAAATTAACATGCTGGTTTTTTTTTTTTGTACCAGCAATTGACATTTCATTTGATTTTATAGGCATAAACGTAACGTAAGAACCGTGCGTGTCTGGTCTTGTCTCAGACAGAGGCGAGAGATGGTTTCATGCAGACTGGGACGCCTAAAATGCTCTGTTGTAAACATGGCGGTTCACGAGTGAAGTTGTCTCTCTGGCCTTTCTGTGGACGAATTGCAGGACCTACTGACACAATCTGGGCAAGTTTTGAAAGCTAAAACCCTCAATCGATGCGTTATTTTGCTGGTAGGACTGGGTGGCCCGACACTTATGAAAAAAACTATGAAATGAGAATCGGGAGTCTTCCCTTGTCATGGAATGGCAGAATTACCCAGAATTCTTTTTGGGCATGAGCGAGGCAACTTAAGAAGCACGAGACTGGCCCTCATCGAATGGCTGAAGCAAGGCGAGAAGAAATGGTTTCTAGCCAGATACTCAGGAGTTGCCCTGCTGTGTGCTGTTAACGTAGACTTTGGATTTCTGAACTAGTTTTTATCATAGAAAATTTGCGACAAAGTTCTGCTTTCATTTCGCTGTAATTCTCGTGTCAAAGAAACGGTATAATAATGTAAATATGAGAAAAACGATATTTACATTTGCAGATTACCTGTCCTTTTACTACGAAAGTCAAGCTCGACATCTCTATGCAATAAGCGCATTTAAAATGTCCTCGTATTACTTAATAAAAGTATGTGGTGTTTTTTTTTTGGGGGGGGGGGTGGGGCTTTTTTTCTTTTTCTTTTTTTTTTGAAAAAGAGGTTTTTCTGCTTATATGAAAATACGTTTTCTCTTCCCTCCCCTTCTTATGCATGATATTCGCGGAAATTACATTCTGTTCCTCAATAAACCTGAAACAACCAGTTATGGTCTTAGTTCTCTTTTTTCTTGCGTATCAGCTAAGTTGCGGAATGCTCTACCTGATTTTATCCGTACCTATGAGTTTACTGGTTTTAAAAGAGAAGCCAGGGCCGCATTTTGGCTTTTTTTTTATGAATATATGTTTAATTAGTAGCTATTTTGTAGGTATCTGTATATGCTATGTATTTCAGCTGTAAATATAAGGTCTCGAAGATATTAACTCCTGTAGTGATTTGGAAATTCGAGATGATTTAAAGCTTATGCCTTTATGTATGTTGCCTTTAGCAGGGTGCGTGCGCACACTTTGTAATCTGCGACTCCAATGCTTACCATATGACAGATAAAATGATTTATCCCTTGAATACATAAGCCATCTAATTCTTTCGCTATATTGACAAGGGCGGTTTAGAGCTATGAATAGGCGTGGGATTTGTCATATGTGGTTAAGGTTCCGACAAACCTTCGCACCCAGCGTCTTCGTTTCCTTTGACCAGGTATACGTGGGTATACAGGGGTCTATGTAAACAATAGCCTTCATTTGGCGCGAAAATATGCTCGGATATTTGTCCGCGGACATTTATCTGTTCCGAGAAGCGAACAGTTTTCCGAGAGCGAAACTCGAGGGTATACATGGGTATATAGGGCTAATTATTAAATACACTATAAATAGCTTATATTTACATACATAATAATAATGGATACATTAATTAAGTACTTACCTACTTGTGTGAAAAGAAACCGCTGAAAATGGCGAATGATCGAAGGAATGGAGCTGTGCACGTAACATTACGCTATTTTCAGAGAAAATTCACAGCGAGAAACAAAAAAAAATTGTCATTTATTTATTTTAGCAAACGTAGCAGCAAAGTGACAACTGCTTTCCCTTTTGTTTCGAAAAAGCGAAGGTGACAACAAGTCGCAAATTTGCGACTTCTCCAGATATTTTAGTCGCAAAGGGAAAAATTTAGTCTTAAATGCGACAGTATTGGTCGCAATTTCGAGCCCTGTTAAGATGGCTCAAACCAGTTTCAACACTTGAAAGAAACGTTCTCATTAGAAGGATTGACACTACAACACTTTATCAGTTAACAGCAATGTTATGATACTATATCAAAAACCAATCATTGTTGAAAAAGATTCCGTCATTTTTGTGACGTAAAAAGTTACCGTGGCAACAGGAAAGCCCTGCAAAAACACCCCATAGTTTGGCTTTAGCTGCTCACATCTCAAAAGCGAACTCAGTGACCCCCATTTAATTTGTTATTTCTGAAATGTAATCAGCATGCCAGAATGAAACTTTCTGCAAAGTTTAAAAAAATCCTGTGGAGCGGATTCACAGCAACCTTAAGTAATTGAAGGGTTAAAGTAGCTCTGAATCCGCTCCATAGATTTTTTTAAAACTTTGCAAAGTTTCACCTTGGCCTGCTGATCACTTTTGTGCAATAAAAAATTGGGGTCACCGAGTTTGTTTTCCAGATATGAGCAACTGAAACCAAATATATGGTGTTTTTGCAAGGCCTTTCTGTTGCCATGGTAACTTGTCACGTCACAAAAATAAAATACAGAGTAATGTATGAGGTGGCAGGTATTTTTTGGGCTTTTACTTCCTGTAGAAGACACATGACGTAAAACAATAGAACAAAAACCTTGAAACAATACCTAATCAGAATTCTAAATCCCAAAAGACCCTTAAAGCTTTTGTTACGTCATGTGTGTCTTCTACACGAAGTAAAAGCCATTTTTTGCAGGTTGCAGGTTGCAGGTTGAAACTTCATTGTAACTGGAAAACCGCTGGCACTAAAAAGAACGGTAATGCGATAAACTTGCCGTGATTGTTACATGAATAGCTAACGTTAGGCCTAAAGAAAAGTTTTTAGGCCTAAGGTTAGCTATTCATGTAACAGTCACGGCAAGTTTATCGCTTTACCTTTCTTTTTAGTGCCAGCGGTTTTCCAGTTGTAATTAAATTTCAACCTGCAACCTGCAATCTGCAAAAAATACCTTCCGTGTATGAGGTTCCTTTCCAAATTGAAGCTTAACTATCTCTGAAAAATGTGTGGTTAACCCCAATTCTCCTTTTGAATACCAAGAGCACGTGCTAAGTTCTGCTTTCTCCGCATAGTTTTAAACCGAACAGAAATATCCCTGCGTTAGTAAGCATCACCAATAGGAAATCCGAGTATCTGGAGATGCGCAGAACGTATGCGCAATATAAACAATAGATATTTCTCTTGGTCTCTCTGGTCACTTATTATCAGGACTATTCATTGCATGTCATGGATAAATTCTGATGAATTGTTAATTAATCTTAATGATCAATCAATCCTTTTATCAATGTCAGATGACATGAGGAGAAAATAAAAAAAATGACTTGTTTCAACACAGGCAGCTACTTGATAGACCATTTTACATTTTTGTGCTTCGTTACCTAGCCTTTGAATGTAAGTGACGCTGGAGTTGACCTTGTTTTGAAAATTCTTTTGTAAATTCCAACTAATTAGTATGACCGCAACATCATTAACGTAAGAAAAGCAGGGAGGTCTGTATTATAACAAGGTCAACCCCAGGCTCACTTTCATTTAAAAGTCAGGCTCCAGTTATTCGAAGGGTGGATAGTGCTATCCACTGGAAAAATCACTATCCACTTGATAACTCAATTGGTTTTGCTAGTGTTTATCCGCTGGATAGCGATTTATCCGGTGGATAGCGTTATCCACCTTTTGAACAACCGAGGCCAGGTAAGTAAGCACGTAACAAAAAAGGTCAATTTGACATAATGGAACGGACAATTTATTAGGTTTATATCATGGAAAATAAAAAACAAAAAATAATAATTGGTTTGTCTAAGTATAGCTGCATTCTTCTTATTATTAAATATCAGGAATTGCCTGTTACTAAACCCTAATGACCCGTTAATAACTTTCTTCTTGTTCTAGTTTTCAACTCTGGGTTGCCTGTGGTTACAAGGACTTGGTGACGATAAACTTGGACATGGCTTCCGCCTTTTAGTGTGCCATTTGTTGTGAATTGTTTGGCATTGGATAATTTTGCATTGCAATTAAATGAAGCTGCCGGTCAATTCATTAGCAGGAAGCCGAGGATTGCCTAGCGCTACTGATGTTGTTGAGTCCAATTCACGTGTTCTTAGAACGACTTTCAAAGGAAATCGAATCGGACAACCTAGAGAGCTTCAAGTTCTTGCTCCAAGGAGGTATTCCTACTGGAATTCTTGAAAAATGTTCCACAGCACGGGAGCTGTTCTCGTGCATGATGAAAAACCGTTTGTTAGGAGTAGATAACCTGGAGTATCTTAAGGCATTGCTGTCCGAGACAAGGAAAGATCTATTGGAACGAGTCGAAGATTTTGAGCAGCAAATGAAATCAAGGGCCACGGGTGAGTGTATCATTTAATTTTTTGGAGCAACTTCACACCTTAGGGCCACCCCAGGCAAATTATTAGCTATAGGGAGCTTTTGAAGGGCGAAACGCATACGGCAATAGGTAATTTTGTCTTTATGTACACTCAACTCTGTTCTCTATGTTCGATTTCCCCATAATACTAATTTTTTGCCCCCCAAATTTTGCATAAACTATTGTTTTCAAATGTTCTTGGGGACACTGCATATTCCCAAGAGCATTTGAAAACAATCCCATGATGTGGACATCCATTTTGACATATTGCTTCATGTCTATTCTAGGGGTAGGGGGTGATTGAGGGGTGTAACAAGTAAAGACTTTTAGGCCCGGGTTAAACGCCGTACTTCACATGAGCCGAACCTAATTACACTTTAGGTCGACCCAAA
>NW_027179584.1:0-21595 GCF_036669935.1 Montipora foliosa | reverse complement strand
TTTGATGATAAGCAGGATTTTTGGTTACTACTCAAAGATGAAAATCAAACATCACTGCTCGAAAGTAATTTGCCCATTCTCACGCGGACCTTATCCCCGGCTAGGAGCCACTGCCTAGAGACATCGGTAACTGCCAACAAACGCAATCGACAGCGAAACAATTCTATCCCCCAACGTACACTGTTCCAAGCCGTTTGAAAAAAACCAGTCAAAGATACAAGAACCCGAGCACTAAACGGTGTTTTGATGTCTGCAGATAGTATCGTAACAATATACGTGCTTTTCTTTGACATCATGTCCTTCCACAAGTTAGCACTCTCTACGGTTCCTATCTTTACCACGTAAGATCCTGAAATATCTCGAAATGAGCGATCACATCGAACAACGCCGTACATTTTTCCCACTGACATTTAACAACAAGATGTACCGACGTTTGGTACCCACAGCCGCTCAGAACAGGAAGAGGAACGAGCTTTGGTAAGTTGCGGAACCATCTCATGTCAATTGAAATGATAGACTGCTATAGAAACACATGTCACAGAATCCAAAGTTCAGTGAAGAGAAGTCAAACCCGATCTACAAAATTGACTGGCACTTCTTGAAAGTTAAAAACTAAAAAACGTTCCAATGATGGGAGGTATCCTTTGTGCTACTCGTTTAATTGAGCGAATACCCTTATTATTTAATTGATTGGTTAATTAAGAAAACATCACCTTGAATCCAGGTAAGTTAGGACTGGAAGAGTTGCGTTAACGTCAAGCAAACCTGCCGCGAGATCTAGTACCCCAAACGCAAAAAATACATGAACACTCTCTCGCTGCCGGATGCAAAGTGGTGCTCGCCTGATAAATTGTTGTTTCTCAACACCACAGTCTTCTGAAGCCTCATAAAGTTTCAATTAATATTTTAGTCGAAGCAATGCTCATCGAGACCAGAGCATCTTCCCCAACCGAACTTTCTGGACTGACAACATGCGCAATATTGTTAAAGTTAATTTCTCATCTGTTGTTCGCGGTTATTTGTTCACCGAAAATTTTGTAATTTGAGTAAGTCACCGAAGAGAATTTAAGCTGGTTAAGGTTTTAACTGCGTTGTGCCTGGGAACCTAACGGCTAGGTATCGATGGAATATCTTTTTTGACGGAATTCAGCGGGGTCTTTTCAGAAATTGGGATTAAACGGTCACAAAAAACGATAAGCGCTCAGTTTTGTGTGATACTGAAGTCACCTCACACTTTCGTAACACCGAAGATATGCAATTCGGAGTTTTGTGTTTTCGGAAAATAAATAATTGTCGTTGAAGGTGCTAAACAAGGCATATGTATTATCTATCGCCGTAGGAAAATGAATCTGTCACTGTAAAACCGTTAACTCTCTTTTGGAACTTGCAAAAGTGAGCCCCTATTTAAGAGACCGACAAACTTTCTGAGGACATGCAAAGGAAAACTGGAAGAGTTTGTCATGGCGCTCCGTGTTCTGCTTGTCTTAGGATCTTTGGCTGCTAGGATAGCCTGTTGATGTTACTATTCTACAAAGCAGGACTCACCAGAAATTTTACTCGCGTTGCAGCTGAGACCACCAAAACCACGATCATCAAAGGAAGGCCAAACCTTTGCCGTTAACATTGTTGCCCACGCACTTTGACAGTACTTTCAAATCAAAATGAAATGGCAAACTGTTACACTTGTGATAAAAAAGGCGGGAGTTAAGTGGCCGTTCAAAACAGTTGAGGTCAGACCTTTAGATTGTGCTTGTTTAGGGCATTGAGTTCTTTCACATAGCTCGTCTTTTTCGTAAATTGAAATTCATTCAAGCGAAACCCACAGGCCCGCCCAAGCTCGGTATGTGGACCGTTTGGGAGCTGGTCGTTCTTCGTACGCAACAGACGATTTATCGGGACTTCGTATGGGAAAAAAATTAATCTTTGTCCGCTTATAAATGCTAAAGTTAAGTTCATAAAATGTAGAAATAAACTTCAGTTCCCTCTACGTACGGCTGTCATCGTATTTTCTGTGCTATCGGGGTGCAAATGTTTCCCTTTTTTAGACGGGGTTTATGGCTTACGAAGTCTTACGATGTAGTAGGCGGTTACCCTGCGGGTTTACATCAGGTCACATGCCCACAGGTCACTCGTGGCAGGTCATGGTATTACCTTTTGGAAAGAAAACAAAACCCTCAATTTGTTGGAGGATAACACCTAGGCGCTCTTAGGTTGGTTTTTGATGGGACTAGGGTTAGCCAAAGGACGGTTTTGGGCGCTTACTTTCAAAGAGGTTTGGGTAAACAATCGACCTTGACAAAGAGTAGGTGACCTGTGGGGAATGTGGCCTGTGTATTTAGATTCCAGAGTCCGAAGCCGCGCATAGCAAACGTGGTACAATTTTCCTTGCCGGTGTACGGTGGTGAATCATTGGCTTGATCCTGCTCGGCGTTATTTCAAGTTGAGAAACTCAAGATTTTAAGCAAGAGCCGATACAACGTAGATTTGCTTTTTTTGAGTGGAATGTACTATATTTCGGCTGGCCAAAACCAGCCTTCTTCAGGTACAATGAGAGTATTACATTGATGCCTATGTCCATATATATATATATATATATAATATAGATATCGCCACTGTCTGCAGGTCGATATAGCTCTTTGGCATTACAAAGCGTTGATTTCATGTCCAAATTGAGCACTCTACCGGGCTGAGTCATGGCCGCTAGCAATTGCGACATGCTCACTAGATCGCTAGTTTGAGCACTCTGGCATGGCTTACGATGTACCACATGTGTGGGACATTTGGGTGGCTCGATAAGCTTAACCCCCATCGCAGATCATCAGCATTGCACTGATGAGACCCAAAAAGGCCGGAAACAGTCCTGTCTGCAGTTATGCACACTTGAAAAATATTACATACTTTGCCACCCGAAGTCCGGCCTTTTAAAATTAAAAAAGCGTCCTGGCATACGGATCGCGTCTCTGGTTAGAAAAATATTTGTTCGATAGGGATTATTGCATGTCCCTTGGAGATGTGGTGGGGAGAGGCGAGGGGGAGGAAAGGAAACCTTTACCTTCACAAATCCACACGGCACAGCTATGGGCACTAAAAATGGCCCGTCTTTTGCCTAACCTCTTCCTCGGAGCTTTTCCGAAAAAATGCTCTAAGGAACGCCCCATTCCAACCTCATAACTTGGTTGAGATACATCGATGACATTTTATGATCTGGACTGAAAGTCCGGAGGAAAAACCTTAAAATTTTCATCGATTATCTCAACAAACATTCCCCTACACCCTACCATTAAATTCACTAGCTCACCACGTCTCCCACCAGTGTTCCTTACTTGACGTTAACGTCTAAATAAGTAGTAAAGGGAACATAAATACCAAACCTCTACACCCAAAACCCACGGAACAAACACCAACATTTACTTTATTCCTCTTGTCATCCTCTTACACACCAAAAAAAGCCATCCCTTTCAAGCCTAGCACTTCCGCCTACGACGAATTGTTCTACCGACGAAACGTTCAAAGATGCGCCACCACGGAACTAACGACATACTTCTGAAACGAGGTTACAAACGAGTCAACTCTTTGTTACTAAACAAATACAACGGGCTGCAGACATTCCCGGCACACATACCCTACAACCTAAACAGACCAGACAACAAAAACAAAAAACCCAAAAACGCATACTCTTTCATAATCGACCTATAATGCATCACTGGTCCTTGTCATCTTCAACATGATTAAAAAACACTACAATCTACTTCTTTCTTCCTGACCGGCTCCAAAAATGGCTTATCCTCCATCGACCTGTTGTGGCTTTTCAGGCGCTCCCTCTAACCTTCGAGACCTGCTGGTTACAGCTAAAAACTGTCGCCCAGGATGTTAACTCATTCCTAATTCCACAACTTCCTTCCGGTTCTTTTCGCTATGGCAAAAAACCTGACGCTACCTGTCCTTTACATTTTTCCATAAACTAACCAACTACCAAATCTGCTCTACTGGCGAAAACGCCGCTCCATTAATTCCTCACATAACTTGCGAAACTAAAAACCTCATCTACATGATTCAATGCAACCAGATGCCATCTACAGTACATAGGAGAAACTAAACGACGTTTAAAAGACCGGGTTTAAATGAACACCGCCGACACTTTAAAGACAACGCTAACCAAACCAATCCAAACCTACTACAGTCGCCAGAACATTTCCTCTCCTCTTCCCACAACATCTCCACGGACATGTCAATTAATCCCTATCGAAAAAATATTGCTAACAGAGACTCGATCCGTAGAGTGCCATGTAAGCGTTTTTTAATTTTAAAAGGCAGGACAATTGGATCCCAAAAAAAAAAAAAAAAAAAAAACGGTCTTAATGATACTCGCGAAGAAACGTATTAGATTTCAGTTTATTATTTTGAGTGATTTCCGTTATTGTTTTCCGGGACTCTTAGTATTTGAATTGCAACATCTTTGTAACTGCCATGTTTTAATCACTATTTTTTCCAGTAAAACGTCAACATCCATTTACTATTTAACAAATAAAGAAGCCTTGACTGTGCTCTGTTCTGTTTGTAAAGCACGCAGGAAGCGGCTAGAGCACGAACGAAGTGTAGGGGGAAAAACACGAGCCGATAGGCGAGTGTTTCTCCCTACTTCTTGAGTGCTCTAGCCTCTTCCTAAGTGCTTTCACAACAGGGAAACAGATGCACATTCAAGGGATTCTTTATTCTTGTTGTTATGATAAAAGAACCGAGTTAATTTTTCTTCAAAAATTCTACTTTATTTTCAAAGCGGGCCGCGCCTGCTTGTGGCCAGAACTGTGATGTCGTCAGCACAGTGCTTGTATACTCTGATAAAGCACGCTACTTTGGGGACCAATCAGGGCGATTGTAAGCATTTAAAAATTATCTGATTGGGTTAATGAAACAAAGGCTTGTCAAAAAATCAATCAACTGGTGAAAGTGGCTTGGACAGGAATAATCACACAAAAATTCGAATTTATGGAACTAACAAGTGCCCCTCAATGTTCGGTTTCAGGTCCGCTAAAAAACAGCAAAAGAGCGGATCTAAATAATTAACGTTCAGTGAAAACCGCGCCGAATTGTTTGCACATGAACACCCTGCACGTTGGCGACATGACAATTGGAAAACACACTGTTCAATAAATTCGGAAATTCATCTGCCATTTCGGCGGATGATGGCGGGAGCTTTTTCCGTTTGTTCCGTGCTTCGTACTCTCATGAAAGCACGCTGTATTTTAAACCAATGAGAACGCGCGTTATATAGAAACTTTATTATAAATAATAATATATATTTACATAGAAGCAATTCAATGTAAACTCTTCATTGTACCCTGAAGAAGGCTGGTTTGGACAGCCGGAAAATATAGTACATTACTAAATAGCCAAAATCTACGGTTGTATATCGGCTTCTTGCTCAAAAATATTTATGTGTTTTAGATCCCGCCGCATTTCCCCTCATAAAGCGAAGCAAGGCCGGTGGACTCGTCGGCGAATCGCGTCCCAACAATTTCTCCTCGCATTACACAGCAACGGCCCGTCAAATCGCCATAAAACAACATCACAAGGCCTGAAGGCTCAGATATAACTTACTATCACATCAACGTCCACTCCGGCTCGCACCTCGAATTTTCCGCCAAAAATCGCGGTGCGATCCCGGAGTGGATGTTGATGGTGAAAGGAAATTTATTCTGGCCTTAAGGCTGTAAGTGTTTTTATGGCGATTCGAGGGGTTCGTTTTCTTTGTGATGCGATGCATTTGTGATTTGTGGTTCGTTTCTGCGATTCCCTACTAGTGTTTGCTTTAACATTTCAGCTAAGTTCTTGGTTTTCAACGGTCACGCAAGTATCACGCAAAGAGAAAATAAAATCGCTTACTGTTCACATAATTAAGTCAAGAAATTGGGCTATCGTAGAAGGGTAATAAATAAACAGAGCGTCAGAGTTTTAGGGCTGTGCGATATGTCCAAACTCGAGTTATTCGGCAAAGGGTACCACTCAAATTACAGTGTTTAGACTTCCATGCTGATGCCAACATGGCGGCCGGAAACCTGTGGAAACATCTTGAGTTTACTGTTGGCTCTCTCAAACCAAATTTCTCTCTACTGCTAAACTTGAAAACCTTCGCATTGGGACACTTCTCTTAACATATTGGTTATTCAGAACTTGCTGGCAACTTTTGTCACTTTTGAATGCCACTTAAGAAACACGAATCTTGAATAATCCTGACCCCATAAACGGTTACAATGTCGAAGTCAAGAAGCCGGCTAATGAAACTGGATGGTGATGTGCAGGTACTTCTCTCAGTGGTCTATGGTCAGTTCAAACTTTACGGGGTGTCTCAACAAACTAAGACCTAAGAACCCTCTAAAGCTCGAAAACTAAGACCTAAGACTCTTCCCAAAGCTTGCAAACTGAGTAACGCGCCCCACGAAACTGGACCAAGATAGGAAGTTAGTGACAGGCCTGCCACGGACGCCTTCGGTGTGGTTTTTGCGGTCGTGTCACATTGAAGCCTTCACAATATATTTTTGTTTCGACCAGGGTGTCTTTAAGAGTTTTTACTTCTATTCTCGTCAATGAAGCACTCACACATGAGTTTATATGGATCACGTCATACAACTCACGCGACCATCGCATCACAAAAGTGAAAAACGAAAGCCTAGTCAACAAACTAAGATTTAGGACATACGTCCTTCCAAACAAAGTTCGCATGCGTTGAAACAAACGTAAGAATTTAGCAGGAACGTTTCCTGGATCCGCGTGCAAAACTACAAGTGTAGGGACGTCGGCCGGAGCAGTGTGTGCGACTAATTCAAAGGTATTTTTGCCCCCGTGATGATTTTGAGGGAAATGTAGATCTTAACAAGCGTTATTGAAATCAAAAAAGAAAATTGGGACTAACCACGCATTTTTCAAAGATAATTCATGAACAGATTTGTAAACACATATTAAAGGAAGGGTGCTACTATTGAACCCACTGGGAACTCGGAAAAAATCCGAGATCCCAGATGAGATTCGAACCAGATGGGGATTCGAACATTTCACCCTTGTTTCACCATAGAGGTCTCCAGTAGCTCAGTGGTTAGAGCATTCGTGCTAGATCACGGAGGAGTCGTGGGTTCGAATCCCATCTGGGGCCTCGGAGTTTTCCGAGTTCCCAGTGGGTTGGTGCAATTGTAACACCTTTCACTTAATATGTGTTAAACATTCTCTAATATTTGTAAAAAAGGTCTAAAATACAAAGAAATGTATGGAGTTCTTTCTCAAATTGAAGCTTAATCATCTCCTGAAAAATGCATGGTTACCCCCAATTTTTTTTTGCATACCAATAGTACTTACTAAGATCTACTTTCTCAGCAAAATTTTAAACCGCGCAAAAATATCCGGTATTAGTATGCATCACCGATAGGAAATCGTAGTATCTCGAGATGCGCACAAAGTATGCGCAATAACAGTAGGCACCGTCCTTAATTCATTTATATGTATTATGTAAAAGATTTGATCATTTCTTGATTCTGAAGTATTTATAAAATATTTATTGACTTTTAGTGCTAGTACATGAATGAAATTGGTAAAGATGATTTGACACGAAATGGATAAAAATAAGTATAGAAAAAGCCTTTTCAACTTGTCGTAGAGTTAGTTACAGAGAGCAGAAAAAGGGAGCTTAAAACACGAGCGGCACGTGTGACGTCACGTGATACTTCTGATCGGCTTAATGAGAATTGTAAATACTGGTATTAAGTCTTAGTTTTCAAGATTTGGAGGAGGTCTTAGTTCGTAGCTCTTACGTCTTAGTTTTCGAGAAAGGCCCAGATTTACGTGATGTTAAACCACGCAACTAAAGTGCAATCGGAAACAGCTGAAAAAATAGGTACTTTGACTTTAACAGAACCACTTCCATAAAAAGAACGTAAGAGCAGGCTGTTGCTCTCAAATTGAACAAATCAAGTTTTCTTTGAACGTTTCTGGCTTAATGGCTTAGTAGTTGTGATGCGTGGTTCGGATACCAAGGAAAACTGCCTGCTATCTCAAATAAATTACGGGCTGTAATCTTTTTTGGATACTTCATTGCCCTTATTCGGCGTTAAACCTCCTAAAACCAAAACCACCATTTCTACCGAAACTTACAACAGTAACGACAAAGAGAAATGGAACATGAATGAATTGATAAAAAGCCAGGTTACCCAATATTAAGACAACCTAAAACAAGTGAGAGTTATAGGTCTGAAACAAGGTGTTCCCTTTCCGTCCGGGAAACACAACAACCCAACGAAATAGTTGTTGAAAAAATATTCTGACGGTTGAGCGTGCGAATAAGACAGAAATTGATATTTCTACGGCACGAGAACAGAAGGGTCTGGGTACGATTGGTGTAAGGAATGATGGGTAGCAGGTTGTCTATTAAAGGTGTCAGTGCATCACGTGGTGAGGAATTCTAGGCCTGCATCAAGGCCGCGTCACTTTTGTGTCTTGTATAAATCATTATTATTTTGTAACTAGAGGTCCTTCTAAACCCCGGATGGATCGTGGCATCTGCATTGCGTTCGGGGAATCCGTTTCCAGTTTTTTCCACCACGGGGTTTTTTTTGGTTTTTCGTATCCGGCCGGTGTTACAGGGAATCGTTTCCACGTATGGTCAATTCGTTGTTGTTATTGTTCCACATGTAGGTGGTTCATGCTTGCTGCTGGTGCGAGGCCGAAAGATACAAAATAAACCTAAAGGATTGCATTTGTCTGTGTAGGGAAGTTGAAATTCTGGTGGGGTGGGGGGGGGGGGTGGGGGGGGGATGTTAGAGCATTGCAACCGGTATGGCTGGGGCCAGGGTTCGAATCCCGTTGGAACCACCTGAATTTTCACAGCATGTTCTCTTCCTGGAATGGACGATTATCGTTCTGTTAATTTGCTTTCAATTTACTATTATCGTAATTTCAGAACACTGAAAGCTTGATATGGAGTGTGGGAAATAAACATATTTCTTTTAAAACGGAAACCCCTAATGTCTGGACTCGCAGGACTCGAAACTGGGAACGTGTAAGTTACTAACCCCTTCACTTAACCACTAGAATGCTACATCACTAACGTTATTAATGTTCAATTAATTTTTTCTTCCAAAAGTGCGCCTGTCAACGTGGATTAACAGCCGCTAAGAAGCAAGCTTACACAGTGAAAACTGGTCGGTTACCAAACTTCAAGAGAAAGCTAATCCCTTTTATAATCAAGCTATAGACGTCACCATTATTCAGCAAGGATTTTATATTTACTAATTAGTTTTGGTAAATAAGCGGCCACATTTATAGTCCGTTGATCTTCAGGGGTTAAGTGGATATAAAACAGTCCTTTCGAAGTGGGTGCCTCCAGGTTAAAATTCCTGGTCCAGAGGGCTGCTTTACTTTTTTCCTTTTTATTTGCTACCACAAAGTCCTGGAAGTCCCAGTGTTCTGACACTAGTAATGTGAAAGCAAATTAACAAATTAGCGATAATCGTCAATTCAAGGTAGAGAACATGTTGATTTTCAGGTGATTATGAGAGTGCATTGAGAGACACAACCTCGTTCCCCAGAGTCTCTCCTCTCTATATTTTAGACGGCGAGTTGCCGCTCGCCAGAAAAGACGTGCTTGGATTATTTCCACGTCCGCAGAACTGGTTCCAACGACTTCTAAAGCTATTGGTCACTTTATTTAACGTCGGTAGTTCCTTCAAGTTACAAAACTGGTATCTATAAACAATGTTATTACTTGGTATCTAAAGGATAGAGTGATTGACCACTGGGTGGAAAGAGACCTTGTAGAGAGCCTCGGGAATAAAAAAAAAAAAAAATCTTGGATTCATCTGCCAGCGTGTAGGGACAAACATGGAACGTCAAAACACCAGGATGCGAGAGGCTATTTCAGTCGACAAGCGAGTTTCTGCTAGTCTATGGCGTTTAGCAACCGGCGAGTGCTAACGATCCTGTGGATTACTGATGGGACTAGCGAAACCTACAGCGATTAGCTGCTGCCATGAATTTGTGCAAGAACTCTTCAACTTCCAAAACGAATTCAGAACGTTACCTTCTGCAAGAGCAGATGTCATAAAAAAACAAGTCCACGGATTTTTTTCCATGAAGAGCAGGGTTCAAAATGTAGTTGCGGCGATTGACGGAAAGTCATATACCAATCAAAGCACCACTAATTCATCACGAGGATTCTTCCAAACCGCAAGACATTTCTATAGCTGCTTTGTCCAAGGGGTAGTGGATTATACAGGACTATTTTTATCCGTTGCAGCGGGATTTCCTGGAAGCATGCATGAGGCCGGAATGTTGCGCTTAAGTGACTTTTATTGGGCAGCAGAAATTATAGATGAAGACATTCTCATGGAGCCTAACCTTGATTAGGCTACCGTAATAAAACACCCTTGAGTTGGAAACTCTGCCTACCCGATAAAGACCTGCCTTCTTCTGAAAGTGCATTTGGCCTGATTAAGGGGAGATGGAGAGTTTTACTGAAACAACCATAGACGAGGAACACAAGAGAATTACGGATCACAATCAAGTGCATATTGTGTTTTGCTGCACACAACATCTGCATCATGACAATGGACGAATTCGATTTGAAGGCCACGATCGATGATAGCGATGAGTATGACAATCACAATGATGTTTGTACACCCACACAAGCTGTTAAAGGTGTGCTACATGTGGGGTTATTGAATCAAGCGTGAGGCTCCAAGATGGTTGGATATTGGCAAAGTTCTTTTTATGCGTGGGGTTTATGGACGCCGAGACGAAGTCGAGGTCCATAAAAACGCAAAAAAAGAACTTTGCCAATATCTACCCATCTTGACCGCATAAGCTTGGTCATTAGAGGAGTTAGTATATGACTTAAAACAGCAAAAAAAGATCTTTGAGGTTGCGGGACCAAGCGAGAAATCCCGAGCGGGCAATAGCCAATCCCAGCGCAAGCTTTGGTTCATCTTGCCCGCTCACGGAGCTTGTCTTATAATAAAAGCTGTTATTTGACACGTGGCAAGCCAGGGAAGTTGAGTATTTTTGCCAGGCTTATTAACTTGGTTAAACCAGTCAGATACCAGATGATATGAAATTAAATGAACTATCTGTAAATTATGGTCAACTTACTGCTTTATCTCTGGAAAAAACACAGACTGTCAAACAACTGTCATATCAACAGAAATTGCAGCCCCGCCTAAAAGAGCTGAGAATTCCTTCGCGGCTGACTCTCTTGGGGGTATTTCTATGGGTATCTTTAGCGGAATAAGAGAAGGTTGCAAATTTGCAAAAACAGAGTCGTTCAATTTCATGATAACGAGATGCGTCCGTGAAGCATACACTGGGGTGCCTGTGGTACGGGTTACAGAAACTGAGAAGGCACTGAATTGTGTGGTATTGAACTACAGCATTCCGGTCTCTGAAGAATACCAAATATAAGAAGAAGCGAGAAAACATGGGCTTCTGGACTGACATGTTGATAATTTTCAAATTCCCTCACAAACTTCTTTCCACAACAAGCTTGAAGACTGCCCTCTGAGCATCTGACAGCTTTTGTAATAACAAAGTTCACTCAAGTTACCCCCTGTCCAGCGGGGTTAGTGTTTGGATTGGGCGACCCAAAAGCAACATATCCGCTCATAAAACAGAAACATCGGACCGAACATACTAATTAAACGCTAACAAAATGCGAACTCCGCAAGGTACCTATTTTGTTAGCTTGCTTCAGTGCAAAACAAAGAACATCATGTCTAAAAGCTTATTCTAGGCAAAAAGTAGGTTTTGGAGGTAATTTTGAGAGTGGAAATCAAGGTTACGCGGCAGACGGCAGATACAAGCTCACGATTTAATTAAAGTTAACGCACCAGAAAGACGCTAACCTCATTTTGACAAGAAAATGTATTACTAATGCCATAAAAACGTCCAGTTAAGATCAGGCATATCATATAACATGATGAATTCATAAAGGCACCTGTTCCAGCGAAACAATTTTTTGAAAACAAACAACATATTTGCTATTAGAGGCAAATCACCCCTTTCTATTTCATTACGTGAGTGAAGAGAAGAAACTCAGTCGTGTCAAATATGCGCAATATTGCAACAAACTAAATTGCCGGATCAAACTGTTGTCCATGAAGAACCTTTTCCTTGAATAATGAAGCACAAACTACACAACAAGCTTTCTTTCAAATAATTCTTGGCTGTTACAGTTCCAATTTTTTTTTTTTTACCTGAAGACCGTGCAGAGTTGATCACAGCTAACGTAAGGTTTTCGTTTCATTCAATCGGTCTCTGTCGTTGTTGAAACCCATACGTTACCAGAGAATTATCCATTTGGTTTTCAGTGTTCTATATCACAGAACACTTGGTTAAATATTCTTTTAGAAATAAAGCTCACTTTGATTTCGGCTCCACGGGCGATAGAGTGTTGTCGAAGTCCATTACTCGTCGATTTTGAGGATTCCAGGTGTTGGTTTTTCACCGCCTGCCTAGTTTATCCAACTTGACTCCCATTATTGAGCCTCCCTAAGGGTATAGTTTTATTTAAGGATCCACTAAAACGCCCATTCGCGTTACATGACTTGCCGACGCCATTGCAGGCTAAGGTAATGATTCTTTTCCCCCCCCCCCCGTTGGGGGTTCACCAGAGAAATCTACGCATGTGGATTACCGGACTACGCTTGCTATCATCAGTTATCCGCTAAGCATATGCTCGATGACGTGGCGCCCGACACTTTGTCCAGCCACATCGTGCACTTAATATCTTATTACGATTTTTCCCCACCCACACACTGACCACGCGTCGTATGTCATGCTCGATTGACTACGCGCCAACTATTTGTTAGCCATCCTCCTACCCCACAAGCGATAAAAATTAAAGTTAAAACGGAAAAATAGACACATCTTTCCCGACTGGGATTGCCATCAAGGAAATCCCAGTAATTATTTAATAAGGCCCTTTTCACCGGTCGTGTTGCGTGCCGTGCCCATCTCAATTCCTAAAGTATAATATGTCTGGTGGAACACAGTTACCAAACAGGCAATTTTTGATTATGTCGTTACAAACCCCCGATCATTTTTCTAATAAACTTTGTTGAAATTTAACTAGCCGCTACACGAACGTAACTGGGTTTTCCTGTGGTACGTGTACCACAAAAACAGAAAGCACTGAGTTGGGTGGTATTGAAAGTCAGCTTTCCAGTATTTTTCTAAGTGGGGGAGGGGGGGGGGGGTGATGTAGACCATTTTGAGGGGTAAGGGGTCACCAGGCGTTTAATGCCATCAATGGCCGACGTTGAATTTTGTAACGTCGTGTTCCGTTGTTGAGGTCTTTTACTTTTTTTAGAGCTTTGGTAATAAATTCAGTTCAAAGATAACAAAAGACGCTCTTGCGTGAAACTCACTCGTTCCTTCTTAAGATGGGCTAGGTCAGTCAAAAATACACTAATCCCATGATTTGGGGTGCAGCGGATGGCGCAGTGATGAGAGCACTCGCCTCCCGACAATTGTGGCTCGCTTTCGATTCCCAGACTCGTCGTACAGATGTGGGTTGACTTTGTTGCGCTCCCTTATCTACAACCGAGAGGCTTTTTCTCCGAGTACTCTGGTTATCCCCTCTCATGAACATTTGACGTAATTTGTGTTCATTGTTCATTTCAGTTACACAATGTCCCCAATTAGTGCTCAAGCGCTTAAGAACCATAAGAAACGACTACACACTTAATAAGTTGCTTTCCTTTACCTTTTTTCCAAAAGTAGAATGAAACATTGCCATAACCACTTACAAACTGTTGCACAACACAATAGAAGCATACTGAAAAAAGGAAAGTGAAGCATGGATGGACATAAATGTACAAGATTGTAACAGATTGTTACATTTGGGTAATCTTGCAAATAGTCGGCCCGACGTTTTCCAAATTATGGCAAAATCGCCTGGTAAAAGATACGTTTTTTACTCAGAATCATTTCACTTGTGATTTAATGATAATTTTAATACGGGAACAGGAATTCAATAATACCATTTTTGAGTTTTAAAACGCAGTGAACAACTAGAGATGTACCCGGAATACCCTAAAATAACGTGACATTGCCCCTGTAAGTTAAAATAGTCTACAAAGAAAACACTAACTGCAAATTGCTCTAAAGGTACGTTTTCCTGCATGTCATAGAGTTGCCACTAAGGCAAAAGTTCGCCACCCACACACACTAAGGACGGACTGAACATGCTGTTTCCGCTTTATGATTTCTCTTCTTTTCAGTCTAATCTGATGACAGGTCAATTTTTTTTTTTTTGTGGTTTATGTTGACCACCAAAATGGTATCGCAAAAGCCGGGAGTTAACGGTGTGTTTGCAGTTGCAGCAGTTTTTTACGCGGAGTTTAATTTTTGCGGATTTTGCGGATAGTACGTGATCCTCAAAAAATATTAGTCCCGCAAATAGTAAAAACCGTAAAAAGTTACTCCTGTTCATATAACTTAAAAATGGCTTTCAATCCACTTACAGTGGGGCCATAAAGCTCGTTACTTGTGATGGCCATTGAGAAAAAGCAATTGGCGCCGCCTAAACAAAACGAAACGATAAAAGGTTGAAGTCAATACTTTTCTAGTCTCTGAGGCCAAAGAAAGAAGAAACGAACGCAAAGCAGTCAACTCAAAAGGTCACTGCAGGAAAATTTGATGATTTGGCCGTAGGCTGAGGTCCAATTTGGCAGTGCCGAGGAATTTTGGCACTCGGGCTATTTCCAAATTGGACAAGCAGGTAGTCCCGTTATCCTAGTTAAGTATATAGCTAGTCAGTTGTAGTTGGGGCATTGCCTCAATCAAACTATTAGCCTTCAAAGAAAGGCAAACTAAAATATTGTGAATTACCTCTATTTTCAAAATATTACCTGAACCTGCAGGGGAATTCTGTTATCATCTTCGCTTAAGGCACGAGAAACATTTTTTCGCTTTCCGTAACCCTGCGCTCGGTTGAAGTTGTTGCCTCAGTGAATTTGCAAATTCACGATTTCTCGAAAAATACTATGGACTGCTTGGACTGAGTGGGAGTGGCCCGGACGGGAAAATATTTGGCCCGATGGTCATGGCGTACGGACCGAGCGCCTTACACAGATGCTGACGAAGTGAGTCAATTCTTAAAATTACGTCGGCGCGACTTAGTTTCAACCGTACCATTTTATTAAAATTGTACTCGCAAGGTAGCAATGACTTACGTACGGGAGTGCGTAGTTCTGGCTATTAACTGATGGAAGGAGAAGTTAAATTGTTTACTTACAGAAGACAGAAGGAAAACCGAGCATCGATAATAGTGATTGACACATGCTAAGCAGAGCCAGACAGATGGCATAGTTCATAATCACATTTCTGACAATCCCCCCCAAACATCTTTCATGCAGTGTTGGAGAAAGGATAATTAGAAACACGTCAGGGATGTAGTTTACCGCGCAGCTATTTCCGCCTTTGGCTAGAAGAGGCACTTTAAAGTATGGTTGTTAGCACTTGTAGAGAAGATGGCACCAGAAGCGCACAAAAGAGGAAAGCACTGACGACATGCATACAATCTTGCCGTAACGAGCGAAAACTGAAGGCATTCCAGGCTGCACGCAGTATTTTGTACAGCGATGCGCATTAGGACAATGGTGCCAATGACTTACTGGGGGGAGCTCTGCAGAAGCATTCAGACGTTGCGCTGTTGCTGAATCGCAACGACAACTTTAAGGCAACTTTAATGTATGAGGGGTATGAAGGCGATGCTGTGCCCTTGCTGAAATCTGCAAACAGGGGATGTAAGAGAAAAACAGATAGAGCTCTGTGTAGAACAGTACTCCGATCCTATTCAGAGAAAATGGGGGTTGATTGAAGAGGCCTGAACGCAATCTAGTTGTTTGCCTGTGAAGAGGAGCTAGCTGAGAAAACCCAAGGAGAAGGAGAGCAAAGATTTTTTGACTCCTGGTTCACTCGCATAGGAGGCACAGTGTGGCTCAGTGGTTAGGTGTTGCTTGCCTTGAGATCGGGGGATCCCGTTTTATTTTCCCCAGGGGGTCCAAGACACGTTCTGATCACTGGTTGTGACTGGTCCGGGTAGTACCTGGTTCAATTTCTCCCCAGCATTCACTTGTAAATAGCCAACTAGCTTGCCTCCGGCCATGTTGGGATTCTTAACAGTTGTTGTTGAATGTTTTGTCGTGATTGTGTTTCATTGACTCCTGGTAAATCCGCGCCAAAAACGTCACCATTGACATGAATCTTCGACATCAGACAACTCTAAGAGAAATGCAGAGAGCAGAGACGGCCACTATACATGTCCTTCACGTGACATCACCGAGGCACCTTGACCCAGTGAACAAAAGACGGCATATTCAAGATTCCTCTGCAATATCGGCTGCCTTCTGAAGCTACTGTTGTGTCAGCAAATCTTTCTATACCAACATGGAAAGGATTTGTGGTGTTTGGTGGCTCTACTGCACCATACGAGCAGAGCCTCTCGCCGAGGCTACGCAGAAATCGTGTGTAAGTCTTTTAAGTCGCCGCAGCCCAAGTTTCTGGGCTAGTCATTCCGGTCAAAACCCGTTTAGGCAGCGCGCGCATCATATTCTTGACAACGGCGGAAGGCGTTCAAAAATGAGCCTTCAGTACCACAAAATCAATATCGGTTTCTAGGAGTTCGATCGAGACTTGGCTCAGGATTTGAAAACTGTCTCCAATGCAACGGGCTGTCACATACTCAATAAAGACTTGAGTTGACATGCATTCTGCTGAGTCCTTTCTTTAGAAGCGAGTAACGAAAGGCTCTGATTGGCACGGGGGCTCTATTTCTCCCCCACCCCCCCCCCGGCATTCAACATTCGAAGCAGGGCAAAGCAGGGCTGTGTCCTAGCCAGCTCCCACATCACTTGGGAACGTCATCACCATACTGCTGAAGCAGGCCTTTAGATTCCTCACTCAGAAGTGAGGCTGCACAATACCGGTTCCATTTTTCACTGAGGCGGACATTTGTTTGGCACATGCACAAATGATCCTAGCTAGTAATTTCCAATGGAGTATAATATGAAAAAACAGCACCTAACGCGTAAACTGTCACCATGTATTGCCATAGTTCACGATCTGAAGTGAAGACTGGGGAAATGCGTTACGAAAGGTCGCAATAGCATCATATCCGCATAGTAATATAATATAATAATAAGAATAATAAATAATACTAATAATAATAATATAATGATGATGATGATGATGATTGATGTGATGAGGATGATAATAATAAAAGAACGTGCAACCACATTGACAAAAAGGAAAGAAGGCATTTGTTGTGGGGGGGGAGGGGGAGGGGCGGGGCGTGTAAGTAAAAAGAACTGGGGCTTGGTGTTTTAGGTGGGTTTAAAAGGAAACTAGATATCTTGAATCCTTCTACTCACCTACCAATCCCTGACTCCTCCAATACTGCCTCCGACCCCCACCTTCTTTCATAATCCACCACCCCCTCCACACAACCCTTACTCACAAACACATTTCCTCTAATCAAAGACTTTTCTGTATACTCAACAGAACTTGATATTGCACTCCCTAACCTCTAGATCTGCTGCCTACTCCTTAATCCACTTGACAACTCAAGCAATTGATGCAAGTGCTTAAATGAAATCGATTTATACAAAGAAACAGAGGCCACCTTAAGAAAAAAGAGTCAGCAAAAAAAATGGTATTTAGAAGATGCTTTTTACAACAAGGCCAAACATTTCTTGAAAGGAACACTAGAGAAGCAATTCCGCCTTTCAGGAAACAATTATCAAACTGGAACAACAGATTATAGCTCGATAGAACATGCGCTTACAGCAACCGCAAACAAAACGGAACTGTTTAAACGTTAGTCTTGTCCCGAGCACCCCAGTCGAATTTCTCACAGCTAACAGAAAGTTACGGAACGTGGCTTCAAGACATTATGCAGAAAGCAGTCCAGGAAAGTCGTCCACATATCCAGGTCATGCATAGAAAAGAAAATGCCTAAAAACCAATGGCAGTTCCCAAACTCCTCTCCGTGCTTAGCGATCGACTTGAGGTAAAATGTCATCCTTGTCACCACAATATGCTTTTAGGAAAAAAAATTGATGATCGAGAACAAGAGTCCGTGACCAAGTTTGGAGGAAGTCCAATGACTTATTTCTCCTATATAACACATTCAACCTTTGCAGTGCTTGATCTAACCTTATTTTCAATTATTTCAAAGAAATTCCTGACATCCAGTCTTTGTAAACAGGAATTCTGCCAAAATGAGTGAGGTGTCATTCAAGATATCAACTAGTCTATTAATATTGTAACAGTACAATTAAGACCAGTGTGGCGTTTAATGCTAACGTAGTTACTTACTCAGAGACAAATGTTTCGAATCTTGTTTATTAGAAGTTATGTTGCCAAAGGAATGATTTAAAGAATCTACTGTTGTTTCATTGTGAAAAGTAGAGCCACTTGTGAAAGACAAAAAGTAAAAGGGTTAAGCTCTGACGCCACTCGAAACGTCAGCTTTCAAATTTCGGTACAGTGGTCACAAATTTACCATATCAACTCATGTTGATAACCGCTTTTCTTTATTTCACGTCCTCACTGACACAGCAACAGAGATTACTTTACAAACCTAAACCCCTTTATCCTACATGTGAAAGAAAGCTTTACTTCCACCAACCATGAAACCGTGATAGTATTAAGGGGCCCACTGACGTTGTTTTTGGGATGCGGTTTCCTACGGATGTAGGATCAGGATGTCAGTTCACTGAGACTGGCGATAGTCGACGATGGCGTACGTGTTTTCAATCGCCTCTGTTAAACTTCTCTACGCCTTGAGTCCCGGAAATGGCCTTTTTTCACGACTTAAAAAGTTAGTAATGCCTAAAAACAAACCAAAAAATAACTGTGAAGCTCTCAAAGAAAGAAAAATGAAGCGTACACGCGAAGGAAGCGCCACAAACGACGACGGAGGTTCTTCGAGGATGACAGCCATTGCTGCCCAAAATGCAAGTCAACAAATACTCGTCTTGCTGAAATGATTGAAGCAAGCTTGAAGATTACTAAAGTTAACAGACGGAATGTGAAAATTTACAAGCGCCCGATTTAAATCCTCGAAGATGAACAGAAGAGCATGCAAGGAAAGCCTAGAAAGTTCCTCAAACTGAGATAAAAGAAATGCAAGGTTTACCAGATTGCTTCGTGGAACAAACAGAAGACCACTGAAGCTTCAACGTTTCAACGCGTTCAAACGTGATTTGCTGAATTTGCAACGCCGTCATAGTAAATTAGAGTGTCACAGCCGTAGAGGTAATTTGAAATTTCGGAATTAAAAAGAACGCGAGCATGAATCGAACCGAAAGACACAGCAGATTTATTGAGGTTTTTTTTACGCACCGACTTAAAGATCCCTAAGGCGGACGAGGAAAGTATCAAGTTCGATAGAGTGTCAAAGGGGGGGGATATCAGCTCGTCGAGTATCGTCTAGCAATCCGAATTCTAAGCCACGACCGATTATCGTTAAGCTTTCTAGCTTCCACGACCAAGGGTTTATTAAATCTTTTCATCACAACCCTTACGAAGGCCGCCCGCAAATATTGGAATTTCCGACGACTTTCCAAAGGAGGTGGAAGAAAAGAAAATGAGGGGAAAAAGCTGTACCCAGTACTAAAAGCCGCCAAGCAAGGAAAAGCGTACTGCATTTTTTTCAAAGAGGCTAGAAAGGCTAATTATAGATGGGTCTGCTTTACCGCGGCCCTGAAACAAGTGCTTTCCCGCTCTACGGGCATTAATGTGACGTATCAATTAGCTTAGAAAATTTATATGTTATTATGCACGGCCATATTTTAGCGGGGGACAGTAGTGCTTTACAAAACCAATTCCGCTCGATGCGCAGTCAGTCAACGGCCGCGCAATTCAGAGGTAAGTCATGGAGGAGTTTTGTTCGTAACTTTGGTGTTGTTGCTTTCGTTCTTGTTTCGCTTTAATTTTTGGGCAGCGTCGACTTTGCTTCTCTTCCCTAAAAGGGGAAAGCGACCCAGGCCAGAAAAATTTATACTTCAGTCTACGGCAGTGTTGCCACACGGGCCCGGAAACTACTTTACTTATAATTGAGCAATACATATGTCATATAAGCTTGTGACAATGAACGTTAGCGGGGCTAAACAGCTCTACGAAAAGAAGACAGGTTTTTCGATGGCTTGTGCAGCTGCAACGATCGGACATATTTTTCCTCCAAGAAACTTATTCTTCAACGGAAACGATAAAACGATGGGAAGCCGAGTAGCGAGGGAAAGTTTGTAGCTAGCCACGGTACAAACTCACAGTAAAGGAGTAATGGGCGTGTTTAAAACAAATCGTCAATGTCGCCAATGAACAAAAACCGTAGCCGTAAAAAATGGAAGAAGATACATCCTCGTAGAAGAAACATCAATGATGATAACAAACATAGTCTTTGTGAATACTTTATGCACCCAATGATCCTTCTCAACAGATTCTTTTCATAAGGGATCTGTCCAGCTCTGTGTTTATCTTCGTATGGCAAATGAAAAGATTGTGTTGGGTGGCGATTTTTAACTGCGAGCTTTCTGGGACATTATTAGCACCTACGTTGTCAACAGCATTTAGTACGCCTGCAATACTGGAAATCTATCTATTTTCTCAACGACAAGGGATTATATCTTTGATTCCAAAAAAAACAAAGGATACTCTTTATTTAAAAAACTGGAGACCGGTAACTTTACTAAATGGGGATTACAAGATTGCAACCAAAACCATTGCTCTCCGTATAGAAAAGGTGCTTCCACATTTGATCCATCCCACTCAAACAGGTTACGGAAAAGGAAGTTCATAGGCGAAGGTATCAGAGTGATTTTAGATATCAGGGAATCACACTAAGTATAAGGATATTTCGGGCGTGGCCGTCTTCTTAGATTTTGAGTAAAGCGTTCGATTCGGTGGAATGGAACGACATCAAAAATGCCTAGAGGCAATATCAATTTTGACCACATCTCCGCCAGTGGGTTTATGTTTTTTATCCATAATTATCTCCAGTTGGGTTATGAACAATATGGTCACGCGTCGGAATCCTTCTTACTTAAAAGAGGTGTGTCGACAGGGGTGCCCACTATCAGGCATATGTTTGTGATAGCCATTGATTTTAAGATCCTTGCGCAAAAAATAAGATGCTCCACAATGAGTTAAAAGAATTGAAATGAGTACAATGGATTCAAGAAGAAATAAAATTATCCCAGTATGCGGGATGACACGACAGCGCTCTGAGTGATAGTGAGTCCGTCACGCATATTTGAATTGCTTAGGCCTTTTTGACAGATGTTCTGGCCTTTAAATAAACGCAATCAAAATTCCTGAACGCTTATGGCTTGGTTCATGGCGCACCATAGAAAGGATAACATTTTAATTTACAAATCCGTGAGGAGCCTGTCTACGCGCTTGGTGTTCATTTTGCGTACGAATCGTGACGGTCTTGCAGAGGAATTCAGGGATAATGTTAATTTCTTTAAAGAAACTGTTAAACATCTGGTCTCAAGGGACATTTCTGTTTACGGCCAGAAGAAAATTTAGTGAAATCTCTCGCGCTCTCCAA
>NW_027179583.1:0-17414 GCF_036669935.1 Montipora foliosa | reverse complement strand
GGTTAGGGTTAGCTGTTCGAATGTTTAGGATACTTTCTGTATTGGTAAAACAATGACCTGTGACCTGTAAACAATACCATCCGAGATGAATGTTATGATAAAATTGATTTATCAAATCAAAATATATCACCATAGATATGAATTTTTCGTTTTAAAGGAAAGATTGAGGTTATTAAGTTCATGGCAACAAGATTGTAATCTTAATAATCACAGAAATCAGCCCGCCCAGTCAGAAAAGAATTGAAAGAAGCTTGTTAACAAAAAGTAATTAAGGCAATGGATCAGATTCAGTCTCTGCAAGCTAACAAACTTAACTGGAGTCTTTTTATTCATGATTTTAAGATGTGTTACTTAGTAGCAACTGTTTCCTCATTTGAATATCGTGTGGTCCAATTTCAGCCTAAGACTATTTCAACAGTATGATAATGAAGGTGCACTCCTTTATAACCCCAGTGAGATGGATTTCATTTGCATCTGTACTCTGTACCAGAATTTTCCATTCAATTGTGACCCAGTGGCACCAGTAAGGACATACCGGGACACCAGAGCGAAAGGCAAACTGTGGCCTGTAATGCACATCCTTGCATTCTTGGGGAATCTTCCATTATTCCTCTGCTTATAATGACAAATTACATTGTTCGGTTAATATTATTATTATTAAAATTAGTGTCTTTTTATTACCTTCTTAAGAAACGATTTAGAAATACATGGAAAAAAAGACAAGATAAGTGATAGAAACAACCGATTATAGGTACATCTTGCGCCATTATCAAGGTTACATAAAGACAAAAATGCGGTTTTTGTGAACAGGCTAAGAGTTGAAACGAATTTGCATAAAAGAGTGCCAAGCTAATTACATGAATACTTTAGCACGAAGAGGAATCCGACTGTACATTCAATGCTGGTTTAAGATATTGAATACACAGCATGCATTTAAAAAAGGCAGTCAAATGTGTTCGTGCATTTCTTGATTACATTGAAGCGTGCTAAGAAATTGTTCGGAAACCGCAGTGGTATGTTCTTTGCAATAGTGCCTGTAAATAGATGCCGACTTTTGGACGGTGTCCCTCAACGCGCGTGGTGAAGGTGGCCCTCTGTGTACCCGACATAACCTGCATCGCACAGGTCCCACTTGAATAAATAACAAACGCATTGCTGGGTTACGATGTTAGGGCTTGGGCTCACGCAAGCTTAGATTTTGTTTAAGTTTGCGGCTAGTAAACCAAAACGGAGTTGAATGTTCTTTGAACCTTGCTGCTCAGGGCCACCTTCACACGCGCGTTGAGGGACACCGTCAAAAAGGCGTCATCTATTTACAGGACCACTATTGCAAAGAAACATAACACTGCTCTGTTGAGGAACAATTTCTTAGCACGCTTCAATGTAATCAAGGAAATGCACACGAAACAAATTTGACTGCCGTGTTAATGAAATGCTGTGTATTCAATTTCTTAAACCAGCATTGAATGTACAGTCGGATTCTCGTCGTGCAAAAGTATTAATTTATTAGCTTGGCATTCTTTTATGCAAATTCGTTTCACTTTCGCCTTTACACAAACTGCACATTTTATCTTTATGTAACCGTGATAATGGCCGCAAGATTCACCGAAACGTCGGTTTCTATCACTTATATTTATTGTTTCATGTATTTTATTAAGTTTTATCCAGTAATAATAATTATTGATATTTCGATGTTTCATCACCCTAACAATAAACTATGGTTTGAAAATCAAACTCTTCTTCATTTCTCACCATGAAGTTTATCCTTGGTCACAAAATTAAACTGCACAATTCTAAAAGCAAAGTGGACTAGATGACCATCTCGTGGATGGAATGTCATTGACAGGTCTAGCATCAGGACTATTACTACTAATATATTTTTTTTTTGGCCAACCTTTCTTCGCTAGGCTTTAAAGAAGACGTCTATGTAATTTTTCCCTCGTGATTTCAAACTAGACTTCCCGCTGTTTTTCTTACTGTGTGGTCGCTATTGCTTTCCTCGCCAGAAGATCAGACAATGAGGTCATTTCAAACGATTCCGATAAAAATTGGCTAGTGATTGGCTCGTTTCGTAAACATCCGGTGTGCCAAAGGTCTAAGAAAACGGAAGTAAACGCAATTCCTCAACAATCTTACCCTGCGAAGGTGCATTTTGCTCGCTCGCGCCAGCAAGAAGTTGAGAATGAGTTTTCAGTTTATCTACTGCCCATGTAGGTGAATTTTTACGTTCCGGACAAAGTTAATTTATGCAACAACTAGGTAACCTACTTACAAACAAGACGGTATTTTTAAAAGGCCGTCGAGGGGAAGGGAGATGTTAAAGTTTAACGATGGTTCGTGCCCCCAACTGGACCTCCTTCTGGAACCCACTCGAGACAGTGACGGCATCAAATCGCAAGGGCTTTTGAATTATTATATAAAGGTGGTTGAAGAGGACCTAGAATAAATATTTTTTCAAGTTTCCCGTGTCCGTGACGTTATTTGTTTCGAACAATACAGCATTTTCGGTTTCCCGGAATTGTCCACCTTGCGTGTACAACACGATACAAAACAAGATTTGGTTGGAAAAAAATGTCTATCCCCATGAAAACCTCAGCAATTTGAGCCTTGTGTGAGATGTGTTCATACTCATGTATTTATTCTCAAAAGAGAGAAGTAAGCACTTTCATCGCAAAAGTGAACTTCAGATGTTCGTTATGATGAAATGGCCAGAAAATTGGTGGACCAAGAAACACCTCTAAAATTGCGTTTAAACGCTTCGACAAATAACCATCAGAAACTATTTACCGCACAGACCTTAGTATTGGAAGAGGAGGTTAAAAGATCTTGCTTTCCTACAACATTCCAAATTTTTGGCCTTTTTCAGTTTACGATTTTCCTGTTGAGTGACAATGTAAACGATACGAGAGCAGTAAAATGAAAAACAGAGTATCATATCGCACGTCTTAATTCCTCCATTGCGTGCATAACCCCAATTTCTTGCGCCTTTGACTTGACTTGACAATCCCTTGCTTTTCGAATAAAATTGTGTTCTTCTCCCGATTGGAGAGCTGCGTCAGTCGTTCGCTTTAGGGTCACTCAATGCGGCAGCAATAAATAGTATTAGTTTCCTGACTGATTAATCATTTGTTCAGGAGCCCATGACTCGAGCCTGAAGGCGAACAAAAAGTCCAGTATTTCTGTCATGGTGTTTTCACTGACCGATCCTATTTTTAGATTGAATTTCCGGGGAATGAGACTCCCTGGGGAGGCTGATGACCCATTACAAGAAACTAACGTGAGTTCCAAGCGTCACCGAGTCGGAACATTGCCTTTTTTTTTGGACGGATAAGGTAGTCTAAAAATAGATCGGTCTGTAAGGAATGCCCGTGACAGAAAGGGAGTTGCTCGTTTCTGGTCATGTGCGTCTGTTTGTTATGGTTGTTTGGGAAGGGGTACCCAAACTGGATTTTGAGGGAGAACAAACAAGTTACATAGGCAACCCAGTTTAAGCTCACGGAGCGTCTAGTTGTTTTTGTTCTGTATAAAAGGCTCCTGAAACGACCAACGAAAATTAGATCGAGGGAAGTCCAATCACAGGATTAACAGTATTGAACCAAAAAATAGTTAAACAAATTTTAATGGGCTTCCAAAGTCATTCAAAGGCAAGTAAGCTCACCACAAAGAAACGATTGACACTGCAAGTAGCTTACATGATCACTTCAACGCGTACGGGTTCGATTCCATTTTAGTGGACAAACAAAATCACGTAGTTTTCGCACTGAAAATATCTCTTTGCAATGTTACTCTGGTCAATTAAGAGATCCACACTTCAATCTGAATCCAATCGTAGAATCCAATCTTCTCAAACGAATCAAGGACCTATCCACTCAAAAAGTGCAAAACGTTTTCTCTGTGTACTTGTTGGCATTGTGAATTATCCCAGAGGGCACCACAAAATTCTTTATTCACCCAGGGAGGGAAGTGACGAAAATGCAAAAATCCACAAAACGTCAGTGACCCCTATTTTTGTTATATGAAATGGAAGTTTGAGGCCCATGGAAGTCGGGATTAATTTGCGGTCGTGAAAAAGCGATTTAAAGAGAGCGCTTATTAACTACAGAGGAGGGAATCTCAGGCACACAAAGGGCTCTGCGGTCTCGTTTTTGTGAAAAAATACATTCTAGAATCATATGGTTGCAATTCGCTCTAATTTTAAAGATCTGTCAATTTCCTGTTTTTTTAGTGTGAGTAAAATGTTGTTGTGTCGATAGAAACTGTTGAAAACCTTTCAAGTGACCCCTTTTTTCAAAAAAAAAACAAACTTAATGAATTTCCGAAAAATGCATGGTTACTCCCTATTTTTATTTCATATTCCAAGAACCTAAGTAAACTAAGGATCTACTTTTCTCGCGTAGTCATACACCGGGAAAAAATTCTTCTTATTAGGTGGCACCCGTCCTTAATACAAGTGAATGGTCATCTTAATCTTAACTGCCTTCGTGCTTTAATCGTAAACAGCGTTCCAGGAATGTTTACAGTTTCTTTTATTGGAATCACCCTTAGCTTTTTCTTCAAACTCAAACAGCCACTGCTGCGTACCTTTGTATACTCAAAGATTGCAACGTTTGGCCAGCGGTGCGTCAAACAGACAATTTTTTTTGGCTTTCCAGGAAAGCAGTGGATAAATGCCATTCGCAGAGATGTGGATCGTCTTTCCGCCGCCACGTTGCGTTGGTAGATTTTCACCCGCACGCTCAGAGAATTTGTTACAAGTACAACACGACATGTTCCTTCATTTCGGTGCGTGAAAAAAAAAGAAGAGAGAAAGGCATTGTTCTGTAGCGAGTGTGTAAACGAGGTATTGGTCTAGGCCAACTATATTTCTGTCTTTACTAGTTGCAATGTACTCTTAGACTCATGTTTAATTAGGAAAGATCGATCAGCCACTAGGGGGACGCAAACATTGATGATCGAAATTATGAATGACTATGTCGAACGCACAAACTCCACTTGCCGTTCTAAAACTAATAGTTGTGCCTTTTTTTGTGTGTGTTTTCAATCTTTTACAATGATCGTCCTGGCATCGTAACCAGAACATTAGCGAGTCGTTTCCGAGTTCAGCCTCCACCAAACGTAGAACCTGGGAATGGACTGCCATTTTCGTTCAAGGAAACGAGGAAGGAAAACCGAAGAAAAAGCCATATTTACCTTGCGATTGTTCAATAGACTCACTTTCATGTACGTGACCAAAGCTTCAACCGCGCGGCGCCCGTATTTGGTCAATTAAGTGTGCATGGAAAAATTGATGGAAAAACTGATTTGTTAGTTTAAAAGCCATCATTGCGTGGTAGTGTCGGGTAACGAGTAAGAATTACTGGCGCGAAAAATTCTGGGTTGCGTCTGGAACCCCAATCTTCCCCTTTGTATTAGGTTCTATCAGTGATAGCGTGTTATATTTTTCACAAACATGTGCTTGATGAATGTAATGCGAGTGGTCACAGGCAAAATTCTCGCTAACACCTTTATTTTGCGTTGCGTCTTTTCGAGGTGCGGAACTAAGTTGTATAAGCGATCATAATAACCTTAGCGGGGATTGAACCTCCGCCAAGGTAATAAGTAACTTTTTTTTATGCGGCCCCTAAGCTCCGTCATAAATTCAGCTATACCTTTGGAAAACAAGACAAATCAATGGTTAAAGCTTATACTTTGCCGGAATATGACTATTACAGCTGTGTGTGAAGGAGGGGGGGGGGGGGGGGGGGGGGATATAAAGCGGGGAACAGCACTTGCGAAAAAAACTACAGTAATTTCAGAACAGAACCACAAGAATAGTGATTCTATACCATTATGAAACAACGATCTAGGGAAAAACCTACTGGTTGAGTTGATGATGCATGGTGGTGGTGGTGGTCGGCGTTGTAGTCACAGTAGTATCTGAAATAAGCCAAACGTCGGTTGTTACGAGGATCAAGAGGATTTGAACCTGCCCAGCTTGAAATTTCATGCCCTACTGCAAGCTTAATTTCAGGTTGTAACTCAACTTCATACGTTGAAATGTGCGAATATGCCTCGCCGTTTACGGTAAATGATCTTCCTGAAATGAGCAATGGGAGCAGTCTTCCAATGACCAAGCCATTCCTTCCGTGATCATGAGCCAGCCGGTATACTGCCCACACAATTGCTCCATTGTCTGCTTCATTAAAAAGTGGCCCAAGCTGGTATGTGGTTGCACTTTACGTATATTGAGAAGAAGTTCTTTCTTTCATACTTTACATCCCACCACGACGATTCCTTAACCGAATATCTCTCAGTTGAGAACCAGTTGTGTACGGAGTTGAGGCTGTTCCATCAAATTCAGCCTTTTTTGCCACTTAGACTGGCACTCTTGTATAACAGCCACTCTCACCTAGAAAGAATATGAGGGAAGATTACTTGTAGTTAATTAGGCTGGATTGTATCATTTTTGAAACAAGGTCAATCATAACATATTACTAGTAAAAACTAGTGGCTTGTCCCCGCGGGTATGCACAGTTGTACGCAGCAATTCAAAGTGTCCAGGGCTCCAGGTAGAGGAATGGCCGTGTACGAACGGATCAACTGAGCGAGAGGCAACTGATTTTGAAGCGAGGAGAGAACACAATAGTAATGAATATGAAGGAAGGCGTTGGGAAAGTTAACTGACTAAGTGGAGGATATGATAATGGCAGACACGGTGTTGTAAGTAAGTAAGTAAGTAAGTAAAGTAATTTAAGTAAGTAAGTAAGTAAGTAAGTAAGTAACCCTTTATTTAAAGAGGGTAGCACTTAATAGCCAAAGTCTAATAAACTTGTGGCCCTCATAAAATACACAACTATTTACAAGTTAACAAATATTGTAAGCTAAATAAATAAACACTTCAAATAATACAAGAGGCGATTAAAAGATGAAATGCGGCAAACATTGTTGTTTCGTTAAAAATCTTGGCAAACATGTTCTTTTTTAAAACATGCTACAGAACCTAGTTGTCCTAATTTCAATTGGTATATACTATACCCCAGTCTTGTTGCCGAAACATGCGACGAAAAGAGCGTCCACCCCCTCTGTTTCTCTTAGATATTTAGGACAAACAGCATTATTGCGTGCAGTATATAGTGTAGCGGGAGTGCCGCTCATTATGCAAACTTAAGTGTATTCATTTAGATAATTCGGCAAATGCCCCTTAATTCGCTTATACTTTATTAAGCACATTTTATCTATCTTATGCTGCGCATTACAACCGGAATCCAACATACCGTAGCTTGTTAAACAAAGTAGAAAGAGTAACTTAACCGGCACATGGCGTCGAAAGTCATGTAACGCGAATGGCGTTTTCGTGGATCTTTAAAAACAAAAAATACCATTATGGAGCTCAAATAATGGAAAGTCAACTGGATACTGAACAAGAAAAACAAAAGGGGGGGCGCGGAAAAAAAAAAAACTGGAATCTTAAAAGGGACGAGTAATGGACTTCGACAACAATGTGTCGCCCATCGAGCCGTAATCAAAGTGAGCTGTAGTTATAATATTGTACCAGTGTTGTGTTTTGCAAAACACTGGAATCAAATGAAAAATTCTATGGTAACTTATGGGTTTAACAAAGACTGAGACTTGGATCTGTGTGTCTGGCTTATTTGTTTGTACTCAATTATGCACAGTCTTCTGGTAAAACTTGGAAAATTTCACAAAATTCTTGGTAGTCAAAAATTATTTGAAATAAAGCTTGTCCCCATTTATTTGCTTGATAATAAAGTAAAGAGTTTTTCAGTTAAGGGTTCTGATGCTGGAACACTTGTGGGAAATTTTATTAGTTTCGTTTTGACACGGACGTGTAATTTGAAACGATTGACGTTCTTGTCTTACGCACGGTAATGAACTAGGAAGGGTTTTCTTGCACTTATAGCAAATATGTTGTTTGTTTCAAAAAACTCGGTTCGTTGGAAAAGGTGGCCTTTATGAATTCATTCATGTTGTGTAATATGCGAGATTAAATGGATTAGTTTTTATGCCAATAGGAAAGCATTTTCGTGCCAAAATAAGGTAAGAGTCTTTCTGTTGTGTTAACTTAATTAAAGATAAATATACCATGCGGCGTGGTAAACTTTGATTTCCACTCTCAAAATTCACTCCAAAACCTACTTTTTGGTTCGTTAGAATAAGCTTTTAGAATGATTGTTCTTGGTAGTCTGTGGTGATACTTGACGATTCGGGAACATTTTCGTGAATAAAAATATTTATAACGGGTCACACGCGCAACTTGGAACGCGCGAACTTCCCCTTACTAGGCCTTTTGATATCCCATTGAAAAGAACTCGTCAAATATTCGCGGACCGGTAGATTTCTCTGGAAATTTGAAAGCATGATTGCTAACGTAATATAGAAAGATTTTCACAATTAACTATAAATCCAGTTGTTAAGCATTTAGAATTCGACGAAGAGGTAAAGTTGAGACTAAATTTGTTGCGTGCGTTGTTATTTTTGTGATTTGATTGTTGTGCAAAGATTAAATTATGACCAAATATATACGGACAGATCGTTAAAAAATCGTTATTTATTAGCGGTTATTTGAACATAAAAGATGGAACGCTTGACGAGAAATAATATTTTTGATAATACAATGTATTTGAGAAGAAGCAAGGAAAATTTAGCGGGGGGAATCAGCGGTGAAAATGGAGGTAACAAATTTGCATTACCGTTTTACGTGCGTTGAAATGTGATCCGCGAAAGAGACAGGAATTTTATTTCTCTGACAAATGATTTTGATTTCATTGTAGTGTAAGATGAAATTTACTGTGGGAAGACAACAATAATGCTTTAGCTTCCTGGGAATACAGGTTTATTGCTACGACTTGCCTGATCCCAAGTTCACCCCTTTTTTAATTCTCTGCGTTCATCCACGAACGCAGTATCTGATTAGGGTCAAGAGTGACATGGGATGACAAGCAGCCAATAATCATACGATAACCAGGGTAAAAAAAAAACGTTTGAGGACACCGTTATGGAAGCTTTTTCGCCCCAGCTCTCTTGTAAAGTCTACCAGCATGCCAATGCAGCTAAAGTAAAAGGAAAAAAAAGCAGTAAAGTGCCTACTTGAAGGGAGGGACGTGTTAACTTCGCAGTGATTGCCGACTCGACATACATAACTGTGTCTCTTCTGAAGTAAAACTCAAAAGTCTATCGGAAGCGGGGACGCAAGTTTAGGTTGACGTGTGCTTGTTTTAGTTATTTGCCTACTGGATAGCCTAATGCTAGCACAAAGTCGAGGAGGAGGGAGCGGTTCGGGGGGGCTTGAATTGTACTCCTCTACAGGACGCGACGCGTGAAAGATTTTTACAGTTTTTTTCGCCAAATACTATTCGTACCGGCGCAGAATCGTTCGACAGTGTGCTAATGGACTTCAAACGGATCGTAAAAGAGACATCCTCAAAGCCTCCACAAAGGTGACTCGATGAATCCCACAGTGACCATTTGGACTTCCAAACGGTAAGCTTATTCGGCAATAAACTACATTTTAACCCTTTTCACGTCATCGCTCTTCTCCTCTTCATCAAACCGAGTTATGGATGCATAAACTGTTTGACGGTTCGGTTTTGCAAATTTTCAAGAGAGTACGTGATCACTTTTGCCTGTTTCCATACTTCACGCTAAAACAGCATTTTAGAAATGCGGCCAGTTTAGGCTTGCTACATTTACAACTTTAATTGAAGTCTGAACTCTAGCCATGAAAAGAGGTTTGTGTGTTGCCACGAAACTCAAGTGTGTTTATTTCAGATCACGTTTGTTGATTTCTCGTTGATTCTATTTGTTATAATATGTGTTAGATCTTTGAGCAATTTGACATGGCCACGGGCCGTTAGTGCCGTTTGATTTGCAGTCCAAAATTTATATTAGTAATTCGTATTTAAGAGTTTAGATTTTGTCGTCAGTTTCAAATGTATTTTGTATCATGTCCAAACTCTAGGTGTGGTAGTCGAGTGCTTCTGCACACAGCCAGCATCGGAACCAATCGGACCAAGGCTCTGGGGAACTGTATGTAGGAGAACATGCGCTTGTAGGATTACATATAGCCAAAAATTGACTATCTGAAACCTTACGGCGCGTCTATGATCACTCCTTCGTGCTAAAATGAGATGTCGCCCAATTAGAAAAACGCAGTTTGATTGTTATTCACAAAAACAACAAGGGTGGAGGAAGACAACTGTGTTTCAGGGGGGTTACCCAGAGCTCTTCTCTCCCTCAGTCAAGAGGTGAAGAGCTCGGTGGTCGAGATTGGTTATCGTTTATTGGAAAGTTGCTTCGATTTTAGCTTCCGTTGGTCACCGTCATCTTCTCTTCTTTTACACTATTCGCTGGTTATTTGAGCACACAATGCAAATGACGGCTTGTAAAGTTCCGCCCTCCGCCCCACCCCGGGCGGGCATTCAAAAGGCCCCACCCCACCCCACAGGGCTCTTCGTGCGCGCCCCAAATCCTCTCGCGGACGTAGCCGCTCCCACGACACTTACGTTGGGAACAGTCTCGAAGTGGAATTTAGCTTTCCCTTCTTCGAGCCTCCCAACCCCCCCCCCCCCCCCCCCCATGTGGTAGGGTTCCAACCACCCAGAAGTTCGCACCCCCTCTACCACCGATTTTAAACTTCTTTTGCATGAAAAGTTTCTGTGTGCTACACGTTTATTCTCAGTCGTGCCAAAAAGCTGCCCTATCAAACAAACGACTGTACATCCGGCTGGAAGGACGATCGTTAAAATCACCCAGCAAATAAATCTACAAGATAGCTTTGATCAATCGCAAACAAAAACACACTCGAGCCAAAGCAAAAAACCATGTTTCACACGCAAAAAAAACTCTATCAAATCGACCTGTCTATCTGTCAATCAAAAACCATGTGCTCTTCCAAAATTTCCATTGACGTAAATAAACGACTTTCTACGGGACTACACTAATATCTCACGAAATCAAGGTAAATTTCATGTGATCGGCGATTAATTAAACCCCGCCGGGATCTAAAGAAATAGGGGTTCTTTAATGTTTCTTCAACTGGATGAAAAAAGAGTTTCTTTAAGGTTTTATTATTTTCCTCTAATTTCAGTGTTTCAACCGTTCAACCTTTAATCCAGGACTGAAGTCCTGCTTTATCTCAGAATTCTGTTTTTGCAAAGAGAGTTCGTCCAATACGATGTGCTTTTTGAATGACTTTTTTTTTACCAGGCATTATCGGTGGCAACCCCCTTGGCCATGGATGGGAACATTTGCCAGTGATGTTCCGAAACTAGTCGGTTTGTATAAAGACCGTTGTGTGGCGCTGTCACATCAAGAGCCTCTGTATGTACTCTGCAAAAGGTAACCTCAGGATTGTATACTTCCCACACGTTTCCGCTTTGTAGGAACCAGTAACCGCTTTGAATACCATGGTCCACCCTGTCAAACATTTTAATAAAGGAGGTTTATGGGAAAGAAAGAGTTTATTTTTTCCAATCTCAGTTTAGAACGTCACTTACGCCTAAATGCAAGCTCGCACGGACTCGGTAACTCACGAACCTTTGAGACCAACAGGGTGCAGCGCGTCCCAACTGAAGTTGTCAAGCCAAAGGAGATCTGGCACAGGGTAGTGCGTTCCGTAAGGCAAAACCATTGAACTGAACTGAAACCGTTCTATGAGGTTCTTTAGCATTCCTAAACTGATTACTATAGACAGCCTTGAAAAAAAACATCCTTTAATTAATTAATGTCCTCGCCAAATTTAATTTACCAGTCTTATCTGAAATGGCGACAGTGGGACGAGACTTATCTAACTGATGAACTCTGAGGACATTTGATGCGTAGACACGCAGCATCGCCTTTGTCTAGTGCTAATGATTCGAGGGCAAAATGAGACTCTGCGATGGCCCAGGAAGTGGGTCACAGTCCAGTTTTAATTTTTCCACAGTACGGTCATGGAATGTGTGTATGTGTTATGATCTACGCGAACACATGTGCAGTTTCGGAACTTGAGTAACAAAGAAGATCTTTTAGATTATAACCGAGCTTTGAAAACCTATTTCTTTCCTTACCACTATAGTAGCAACGTTTTCGTAGTGAACATTCCAAAGTAGTCCTTGGTTGTATTCATTGATGACTAACCTAATGTTTGCTTGCGAGCTCATGGCGTATAGGGGAGAAAACGACACAAGTTCCCATTCTCCAGCTTCTCGAACTACTTTTCGTTTTGTTGCGCAATCTTGGATGTTCCCGATCTTGTAAAACCCTGTAGACCTCGAACAGGCCGGGTTAAAGAATAACTGTTCACAGCCCCAAAACATATATTCTTTCTGCCTCAGGACGGATTTGTGCAGGCGATTCCTTGTTTTCTGTATATGGCGGAGATTAAACAATGGCTCACCTCACGCCAGTCGCAGCCGAGATTTCGGGACGTTTGAGAGCAGGCCTCCATTTCCCGTACAACAGCGGTCTGGTAATCGACCCTATCCCTTGAGGCGAAAAAAAAAAAAAACGACGAGTATTTGAGTGTGGACGTTGGATTAGCTTCAATTCGAGGTCAAAATAGAAGGCAAGGAACGCGGACGAATAGGTTTAATGAGTAAAGACAATTGCTTTGCGGGCAAAGAACATGGGCTTGAGAACTTATGTACATTTTGTTGTCACCGGTCTCTCCTAAACAACGTGAAATATCTCTAATGTTAAGGCCTAGCCTGTAGAGCCAGAAGAACAAAAAGAACTAGACAACGAAATGGAACGGAATTTGTCAAACAGGTTATAGTTAAACGGACTGAAAATTCCTTTTTCATAGTCGCGGAATGCCAAAGAAAACTTAAACTTCAACAACTTTAGTTTAGTTTGAAAAAAGATCTTAAAATAGACTGGCCCGCAACCATACCGAACAATAGCTAATCATTCTATTTGAGAAAAAGGGTTTTTTAAAATGAAAGCGACCCCACCTCCCCCCCCCCCCCCCCTCGGCTCCAGGAGATAAGCAATAAATATTAATTAGTAGGGCCAAATAATTTTTATTTCTATCGTATGTTTCACTTGCCATTAATTATTTCCGTTTCAATTTTTAAGGGTCTTTCTATAGACGTTTCTTCTTTTAAGATAGCGCAAAGCAATCCGTGAAGTACATTGGTGAATTCCTTTTTTTAGGAAGATATCTAATATGACAAGGTATCGCTCTTTTCAAAAGTTTTATGCCAAAACGAGACAAGGCGTTTTTTGTGTATTTTCAGCTTTGAACTTGAACGTAAAAGTTACCAGAAGTAGATGATCGTGTGGTTGTTGAATGAATTGTTGAGGTTTTTTCAAATACACTTAAAAGGATTTGTTGGCGAATGGTTATTGTGGAGGTTTGTGCATTGGACGAACTCCAGAATTATAATATATAGATGTCACTGGTAATATAATCAGCGGCGATAAATAGGGGAAATGCATGTTATATAGGTAGGTACATAGGTACACGTAATTATACGTCGGAAGTTCCTTTACTCTCTAGAGAGTACTCTCCAGGAAGACGACGGTGCGCTCATTTTACCCCCTCTTTCCATCAGTGCTCCGTTTTCAGGGTATTTAAAGCTACTTTAGGCTACGCTGAAAAGAAAGAAGTCGTAAACAAGGATGTGGAGATCCGGGGATCGATACTCCGGACCTTATGCACCAAGCGCTTCCCCGCGCACTAAAACCGACCGACTGACGATGATTTTTGATACTGTTTGCTTCTTCATCATTACAGCTTGATCCTTTTTTTATTGGCATTAACATTCATTAGTATACATAGGCTATATATATATATATATATTAATCTTATATTGTCCGATGATCTGGAAATTAACGTTTATATCAGTTTATATGAAATCGTTTTGTACGCGACCGAGGTAGAGATCTATTCGTTAACCAAGTTACCCACAGTGTCACAAAACAGGAGACTGATTCGATGCACATCGTTTATTTCGTAACTTGCGTTAGCGATCCTCATTTCGAAACAGGCAAAATAGAAGTTCTACGCAATTCCTTAGTGTCGTGTGACTGAGAGTTCTTGTGTATTAAGGCTTGTTGTGTTCTTTATGTGGTTCGAACTAGAACATACAATAAACAGAAAACTACCTTAAATAACATTCTAAAACTGTAAGAGATAAGGCTAATCACGCCGTACACAATAATCGAAAAATGAACAAGGTAAAAGACACTTCGGACGAAAACGATGAGATAAAAAATCGATTATCAACAAAACTAGAAAAATTTTAAGGAGGCTTGAAAGGGTGTTTCTATTGATATAGTGTGTGTGAAAACGATTGAAAGATACCAAAGAAGGATATTTCACTAGTGTAAGGCAAAACTATAAATATCTTTGCCACAATCTATTGTTGGGTAATACTTTGAGGGCACTTATGACGTCATATCGGTTAAAACGGCAACACGCCAGGTCAACAATAAAAGGCCCTCTAAACTTCAGTTGTTGAAAATTATCTGAAAAACTAAGTCGGTGAACCTACCGTTGTCTTTCTTTGTTGGAAATCTCCCTAAATGCTTTAACATATTAGAGAGTATGACATAAAAGTTATCTAGTAGAATTTAAGATACATCGCAAAAATGGCATATTAGAGTTTACAGGCGAAAACTTGTACTAGATAGATTTCCCCGAATACTTTTTTATTTAAAGTGGCATCGTGAATGCATACGTGCATGCAACAAATCAAGCTAGCTCACCGCGCAAAATTTCGAGATAGAGACAATTCTTTTCCGAAGGTTTTATTTCCGTTTGTCGCGACGTTTTACGCCGTATTTTCAAGCCGGTGTGCTGGCACGCGCTCCTTTTGATAGACATTTGATTCATTCTGCGGACGTTTGTTTCTATTAGTTACGGCGTGTGTAGGTTACTCGCGTGCGCGCCGCTAAAAAACCCTTTCGAGCCTCCTTAAACTTACTTTTAGTCTCCGAGATGTGGAATTTTGGGGGATTCATAGATTTTTTTCATAAAAGATGATCTTTAGCCGTCCAGATGACAATGGGAATGAGTCGTGATGTGGAGGGTTACGTATAATCAAGTTAGAATTGAGTGCGTGTCGAATAATGATTGGGGGCCCTGGGTCGCGGAGAGGGCGGGGGGATACAAGACATGTGAGATGCAAGAAACTACAAAAATTAGAAATATGTCACGAAGAGCTACAGCATTATTGGGCGGAAAAGGAAAAAAACGAAGAGCAATAAAAGCAAAGGTGACACACGCTAACACCAACCCGGTGTGGCCAACACATCACGCATGCGCACAAACCATTTCAACCCGGTCAATTAGCAGGCCAGACCATGGACAGCTGTTTCGGCCTTTGGGGCTCATCAGCCTGGCGTAGCCTAACATACCAGGCAGCTGTTGTTAGCACCCCGTAAGTGGTATTGTTATCTACGCCATGCTGATGAGGCCCAAACGGCCGCGAAACAGCTGATCCATGGCTGCTACTTGACCGGTGAGTGAAATGGTTGTGCGCTTGCGTGATGTGTTGGGCCACACAAGGTTGGTGTTACCGTGTGTCACCTTGCTTTTATTGCTGCGGGACAAAAAAAAACCGAAATCGTTTCCTTATGGTTGGAATACCCTGTTGATATCATTATTATTATATTATTATTATTATTATATTATTATTATTATTATCTTATGGCAGTAAACAACTTCTGGCATACCCAAATATATACAATGATTGGGCCGGGCACGCCGTAGCCAATCAATATTAGTTCCTAAAGAAAAAGATCCTAGTAATTAAGTGCAAAACTGTTTGCTATCCATAAAATCCTCATCTCAATATTTAAAACGTCTGTTAACAGCACAGAGGAAACACTTAAAAAATAATACCCGCCCCCTAATGTCCATTATTTCACAAGCTTTTAAGCGCACTCGCAATATTAAGTGAGCTTGTGATGACGGACTTCTGTATCTGCAGAGCCTTGTGTCGCTTTAATCTCCCACTAGGCTCTTTAAGAGCTTTTCTGACATATCTTGAGTACCCTCCGAGAACATCCACGATATTATTATTATTTAAGTATTTATTATTATTCTTATTATTGTAACTAAGTACACTTTACCAAAGAATACTATTTCGCTAAATGTTCCAACAGTGTTGTGTGTAATAAATTGTTCATTACATTCCTTGGCTGTGTTATGCTGTTTATGAAAAATCAACATTTCACTACATGCCTCAAGGTGGCTCCAAGTCCATAGTATAATTATAAGCAAAAAACTCACTTTGCCTAAACTATACATACCATCCAATAGGTCACTTTCAAAAATACCCTAATACTCTTGTTTGCCCTCCAAAATTTTTGCGGAAGCATTGTTTCCGGTTCCCTTTGGGCTTACAATGACCTCACAAGAAAATAAAACAACCAATGCCTTGCAAAATTGTAAATTTGGAGGACAAAAAAAGATTATTATGGCATTTTTGAAAGTGGCCTATACGTACTGATTACATACGGGTACCACTAATTTATTCTATAGAATAACTTGTTATCGCATAAACAATAGTAATGACCCAGCCAAGAGGCTCTATTAGGAGTTATCGGGATTACTGGATATTTAGGTTGAAAAAATTATAGGGATACAGGATATTTGGGGGAAAAATTAACTGGATACAGGATACTTAGAGTCAATAAAATCGATTCGTTGGTCAATATAGAAGGCACAAACAAAAGCGGGGAAAACGACAATCACAAATCCAATTATGTCTTTTCTATTAAAATTATATTAACCCTATCAACAAGTATCTCTCCAGAGAAAATATCGAGTACGCATCTCCCCATCCCCCCCCACCCCCAGGGGCAACAATGATCAGACGAAAAAGGCATTATAGGGATACAAACCACCGGAATTAACGGGATACGGGACATTTAGGCCAAAAATAACGGGATATAGGATAATAAGAACCCCCCCCCCTCCCATCCCACTCATCTCCCCATTGGGACCTCAGCTAACAGTAAATCTATACCTTAAGATGGAAGCGCTTGGATTATTTGTAATCTGGTAATTATCAGTTACCTCCTGATTTCATGTCACAATAGACCGGAAAGGAAGTGGATACGGGACCCCTAGCTCTGTGAAAAAAAAAAATAAAGAAGAGAAAGAACAAAGTGACAAGGGGGAAAAGATGAACGTGCTCTTGCTATTTTGGAAGTAGATTTAAGATGATATTTACGCACCGGCGTACGCAAATTTCGAAATGTTTCAGTAAAATTTAAAAAAACTATCAGAATACAGTAAACGCTCATTAGGACCAGAGACACGTGCATGGGGGAAAACGATTTGTGCAAACGGAACCTGCTCGGGTGAAGCGAGAGGAGCCGAACCAATCAAATCCGCCACACCTAAGTTAGGTTTGAACTTGGGTGAACGCTGAGGTACACTAAGACATGGAAACTGTGTTGTTCTGTCTTCCCGGCCGAAA
>NW_027179582.1:0-51339 GCF_036669935.1 Montipora foliosa | reverse complement strand
TAGTGTTTGACTGAATTACATTGATCATCTAATTACATCGGGACGCTGCTAAGCGGGAGGAGGTCATGAGTTCGACTCTGCCGGACCAACACTCAGGGTCTTAAAATAACTGAGGAGAAGTGCTGCTTTGTAATTACATCCGCAAAAGGTTAGTCTTTCAAGTGTTCTCGGGATAAGGACGATAACCCGTAGGTCCCGTCCCACAAATAACTTCCATGTTTATTAGTTCCCTATTGGTATTTTAATCCATGTTAAGCGCATGCGATCATTCTGTCATGAAGCATGCGCTATACAAGTTTTTAAGTTGTTATTATTATTATTATTATTATTATTATTATTCCCTGTGGGCCATTAAAGAACCCCCCACACTATTCAAGAAGAGTAGGGGATGAAGTCATGGGGGGCATAAATTGACTTTTTTCATGTGAATGTTGTGATGAATTTCTGTATTATTAACTTGCTTGAAGTCACTCATGTCCCTGAGGGTCCATACAAACTAAGTAAGCCTCTATTAAAGATTCAGCCTATGATTACCAATCAAACACTACACTACATTTTCTCCTAGAAAACATACAGACCAGTGCACCATTAAATGAACGTAAGTTTTCACATTGATTAAAACTTGTTGTTCAATTTTTCACAGTTTCTTTCTAAAAAATTAATGCCACTTAATGTGAACACTTAAACACTACATTTTTCCTACTGTAGAAAACCATGAGATCAGTGTACCATCACATGAACGTGAGTGTTTCACATTGATTAAAACTTGTTGTTCAATTTTTCAAAGTATCTTTCTAAAAAAATAATGCCCACTTAATGTGAACACAAGACTACATTGGTTTCCTAGAGAACAAAAGAAAACACTGAAGCATGAATCCAAGTGAGTATTGAAAAAAAGGGTAGTTAGTGTTTGAATAATTACATTACATCTATTACATCGGGCTGCTAAGCGGGAGGTCATGAGTTCGACTCCTGCCGGACCAACACTCAGGGTCTTAAAATAACTGAGGAGAAGTGCTGCTTTGTAATTACATCCGCAAATGGTTAGTCTTTCAAGTGTTCTCGGATAAGGACGATAAGCCGGAGGTCCCGTCCCACAAATAACTTCCATGTTTATTAGTTCCCTATTGGTATTTAATCCATGTTTAAGCGCATGCGATCATTTGAGCAGCCCAACAACTGAAGTTCATAGCCGTTTATTTGCATCCTTGAATTAGACAATTGCAAAGAGCCTGAGAACCACTCTCGTTTTATGTATATATATAATATTTTTGCAAGTCATTGCAGATAAGAAAATTGGCTTTCTCTGGGTTAAAACTGACTTTATTTAAAGACAAAAGCCAAGCCAATGGTGTTGGACGTGTTTGAGTGGAGAAAGGCGTGCGTCAGTGCGTGTTTTCTGTGTGCTCATGGATTTTGCAATAGTTTCAGTCATTGCAGATAAGAAAATTGGCTTTCTTCGGTTAAAACTGACCTTTATTTAAAGACAAAAGCCAAGCCAATGGTGTTGGACGTGTTGTTTGATGGGAGAAAGGCGTGCGTCAGTGCGTGTTTTCTGTGTGCTCATGGATTTTGCAATAGTTTCAGTCATTGCAGATAAGAAAATTGGCTTTCTCTGGGTAAAACTGACCTTTATTTAAAGACAAAAGCCAAGCCACAGGTGTTGGACGTGTTGTTTGATGGGAGAAAGGCGTGCGTCAGTGCGTGTTTTCTGTGTGCTCATGGATTTTGCAATAGTTTCAGTCATTGCAGATAAGAAAATTGGCTTTCTCTGGGTAAAACTGACCTTTATTTAAAGACAAAAGCCAAGCCAATGGTGTTGGACGTGTTGTTTGATGGAGAGAAAGGCGTGCGTCAGTGCGTGTTTTCTGTGTGCTCATGGATTTTGCAATAGTTTCAGTCATTGCAGATAAGAAAATTGGCTTTCTCTGGGTAAAACTGACCTTTATTAAAGACAAAAGCCAAGCCAATGGTGTTGGAGGAGAGAAAGTGCGCGCGCGATGTTGTGGCGCGCTAATGTGGCCTGTTCTCCAGTCCGTTCGCGCGTTAAAAACAAATTCTCCTCAACGCCGGTATAAATAAGAGGGCGGTACTTTTTGCCGCTGACCATTAAAAGATTGCTGGCTTCAATGCGCTGTTGTTTATAAATAGTTAGAAAGATCGATTACGGCCTTCACGCCAGACGTCGAGCAACAGACATGCACGCGCAACTTGCTTGTTGGAGATCTGGGCGTTTTTTGGATGACGGAGTTTGAATGTTGCATGACGTGTGCATAAATTAGGCGCCATATTGGATCTTTGACGCAAGTTCAAATGTGCATATCTGGGCTCGGTTTTAATATCTTTTCAACCTTTTTACTGTGGTCATGCCTGCATGTCTTAGCTATGCCTTGCTTGTTTTACATCGGTCTTTGACCTTTTCTAGGGCGATTTACGGCTTTCTGATCACAAGCATGTTTTTGAGCAGTTTGGCGGTTGCAACGGGCTAACCTGAAGCATTTAGTTCTACGGTAAGGCGCCAAGGTAAACGTTATGAAGTTGAAACTTGACAGAGGCGTAGAGGCGAGGGTGAGGTTCATGAGCAATGGCTCCAAGATGCTGCGCGCTTTTCCTTTAGTAACTTTGCAAGGCTCGAGAGTTGAGAAGTGAACTTGAAACGACAGCTGAACAATGTTCCACGGTCAGGCCTCTGGCAAGCGAACGCGATTTCAATTTAGAACTTGTCCTCTGCACCGAGAATTGGGCATACGCGGGGGCGGCCATAACTTGACAGAGAACGGAGAAACCAATTATTTTGGGAACGTTAAGGCAAGCGCGACCATTAGGCCTGTTTCTTTGGAAATTTCTCGCATCTTCGGTTAGCACAAGAGTTTGATTTTCCAATAAAACGAACTTCCAGGCGTTCCAATGTGGTAGAGTGACAGTTTCCAATTGACCATTGTTGACCATTGTTGACCATTGTTGACCATTCCATCAGTTGTTGTTGTTGTTGTTGTTGTTGTTGTTGTTGAAGGTCGATGTTGCGCTGACCAAGGTGCGGTGTCGAATCCATGACCAGAGTTCCATTGTTGAGTAGAGGGTACTGTGCAGTTTGAGCGGGCGACTGTGGAGAGAGGAACATTTCATCAGTTAATTATTAACCATAGACCAACCCACTAGGGCCACCCCAAGGTCCCTTTTTCTAGTTAACATGAACCATGAACGTGAACCTACGGCGGGGTAGGTGAACATCTAGAACACCTGGATTTATTTGGGACATTGCTCTATCCACTGAGCTATCTGAACACCCTGGAAAATTAGCCGATTTGTTAACGTTCTTAATGAACTTGCTTGCCTAGCAGCCTGGAAAACAAATGAAAAAAACCCCCGTCTTCACTGGGATTTGAACCTCGGACCTCGGGAACACAAGGCGTTGGTGTTACCACACAACTACGCAATCCAGTGCAATGCTTTACACCTTTAGTTACAAGATTTCAAGTAGTTTCTTGCCGAAGTTAATGCGAAAAAAAGAAATCGTTTACTCTGGCCTGGGACTCGAACCTGCAACCTCTGCGTTACCATTCACTCTGTTTACCACTGAGCTAGCCCAACAACTGAAGTTCATAGCCGTTCATTTGCATCCTTGAATTAGACAATTGCAAAGAGCCTGAGAACAACTCTCGTTTTATGTATATATATATATATTTTTTCAAGTCATTGCAGATAAGAAAATTGGCTTTCTCTGGGTAAAACTGACCTTTATTTAAAGACAAAAGCCAAGCCAATGGTGTTGGACGTGTTGTTTGAGTGGAGAAAGGCGTGCGTCAGTGCGTGTTTTCTGTGTGCTCATGGATTTTGCAATAGTTTCAGTCATTGCAGATAAGAAAATTGGCTTTCTCTGGGTAAAACTGACCTTTATTTAAAGACAAAAGCCAAGCCAATGGTGTTGGACGTGTTGTTTGATGGGAGAAAGGCGTGCGTCAGTGCGTGTTTTCTGTGTGCTCATGGATTTTGCAATAGTTTCAGTCATTGCAGATAAGAAAATTGGCTTTCTCGGGTAAAACTGGCATTACTTTAAAGACAAAAGCCAAGCCAATGGTGTTGGACGTGTTGTTTGATGGGAGAAAGGCGTGCGTCAGTGCGTGTTTTCTGTGTGCTCATGGATTTTGCAATAGTTTCAGTCATTGCAGATAAGAAAATTGGCTTTCTCTGGGTAAAACTGACCTTTATTTAAAGACAAAAGCCAAGCCAATGGTGTTGGACGTGTTGTTTGATGGGAGAAAGGCGTGCGTCAGTGCGTGTTTTCTGTGTGCTCATGGATTTTGCAATAGTTTCAGTCATTGCAGATAAGAAAATTGGCTTTCTCTGGGTAAAACTGACCTTTATTTAAAGACAAAAGCCAAGCCAATGGTGTTGGAGGAGAGAAAGTGCGCGCGCGATGTTGTGGCGCGCTAATGTGGCCTGTTCTCCAGTCCGTTCGCGCGTTAAAAACAAATTCTCCTCAACGCCGGTATAAATAAGAGGGCGGTACTTTTTTGCCGCTGACCATTAAAAGATTGCTGGCTTCAATGCGCTGTTGTTTATAAATAGTTAGAAAGATCGATTACGGCCTTCACGCCAGACGTCGAGCAACAGACATGCACGCGCAACTTGCTTGTTGGAGATCTGGGCGTTTTTTGGATGACGGAGTTTGAATGTTGCATGACGTGTGCATAAATTAGGCGCCATATTGGATCTTTGACGCAAGTTCAAATGTGCATATCTGGGCTCGGTTTTAATATCTTTTCAACCTTTTTACTGTGGTCATGCCTGCATGTCTTAGCTATGCCTTGCTTGTTTTACATCGGTCTTTGACCTTTTCTAGGGCGATTTACGGCTTTCTGATCACAAGCATGTTTTTGAGCAGTTTTGGCGGTTGCAACTGGCTAACCTGAAGCATTTAGTTCTACGGTAAGGCGCCAAGGTAAACGTTATGAAGTTGAAACTTGACAGAGGCGTAGAGGCGAGGGTGAGGTTCATGAGCAATGGCTCCAAGATGCTGCGCGCTTTTCCTTTAGTAACTTTGCAAGGCTCGAGAGTTGAGAAGTGAACTTGAAACGACAGCTGAACAATGTTCCACGGTCAGGCCTCTGGCAAGCGAACGCGATTTCAATTTAGAACTTGTCCTCTGCACCGAGAATTGGGCATACGCGGGGGCGGCCATAACTTGACAGAGAACGGAGAAAACCAATTATTTTGGGAACGTTAAGGCAAGCGCGACCATTAGGCCTGTTTCTTTGGAAATTTCTCGCATCTTCGGTTAGCACAAGAGTTTGATTTTCCAATAAAACGAACTTCCAGGCGTTCCAATGTGGTAGAGTGACAGTTTCCAATTGACCATTGTTGACCATTGTTGACCATTGTTGACCATTCCATCAGTTGTTGTTGTTGTTGTTGTTGTTGTTGTTGTTGAAGGTCGATGTTGCGCTGACCAAGGTGCGGTGTCGAATCCATGACCAGAGTTCCATTGTTGAGTAGAGGGTACTGTGCAGTTTGAGCGGGCGACTGTGGAGAGAGGAACATTTCATCAGTTAATTATTAACCATAGACCAACCCACTAGGGCCACCCCAAGGTCCCTTTTTCTAGTTAACATGAACCATGAACGTGAACCTACGGCGGGGTAGGTGAACATCTAGAACACCTGGATTTATTTGGGACATTGCTCTATCCACTGAGCTATCTGAACACCCTGGAAAATTAGCCGATTTGTTAACGTTCTTAATGAACTTGCTTGCCTAGCAGCCTGGAAAACAAATGAAAAAAACCCCGTCTTCACTGGGATTTGAACCTCGGACCTCGGGAACACAAGGCGTTGGTGTTACCACACAACTACGCAATCCAGTGCAATGCTTTACACCTTTAGTTACAAGATTTCAAGTAGTTTCTTGCCGAAGTTAATGCGAAAAAAAGAAATCGTTTACTCTGGCCTGGGACTCGAACCTGCAACCTCTGCGTTACCATTCACTCTGTTTACCACTGAGCTAGCCCAACAACTGAAGTTCATAGCCGTTTATTTGCATCCTTGAATTAGACAATTGCAAAGAGCCTGAGAACAACTCTCGTTTTATGTATATATATATATATTTTTTCAAGTCATTGCAGATAAGAAAATTGGCTTTCTCTGGGTAAAACTGACCTTTATTTAAAGACAAAAGCCAAGCCAATGGTGTTGGACGTGTTGTTTGAGTGGAGAAAGGCGTGCGTCAGTGCGTGTTTTCTGTGTGCTCATGGATTTTGCAATAGTTTCAGTCATTGCAGATAAGAAAATTGGCTTTCTCTGGGTAAAACTGACCTTTATTTAAAGACAAAAGCCAAGCCAATGGTGTTGGACGTGTTGTTTGAGGTGAGAAAGGCTGGCGTCAGGGCGTGGTTGCTGTGTGCTCATGGATTTTGCAATAGTTTCAGTCATTGCATATTATAAATTTGTATTTCTCTGTGTATTTATGTCCTTTTTTTAAAGACAAAAGCCAAGCCAATGGTGTTGGACGTGTTGTTTGAGTGGAGAAAGGCGTGCGTCAGTGCGTGTTTTCTGTGTGCTCATGGATTTTGCAATAGTTTCAGTCATTGCAGATAAGAAAATTGGCTTTCTCTGGGTAAAACTGACCTTTATTAAAGACAAAAGCCAAGCCAATGGTGTGTTGGACGTGTTGTTTGAGTGGAGAAAGGCGTGCGTCAGTGCGTGTTTTCTGTGTGCTCATGGATTTTGCAATAGTTTCAGTCATTGCAGATAAGAAAATTGGCTTTCTCTGGGTAAAACTGACCTTTATTTAAAGACAAAAGCCAAGCCAATGGTGTTGGAGGAGAGAAAGTGCGCGCGCGATGTTGTGGCGCGCTAATGTGGCCTGTTCTCCAGTCCGTTCGCGCGTTAAAAACAAATTCTCCTCAACGCCGGTATAAATAAGAGGGCGGTACTTTTTTGCCGCTGACCATTAAAAGATTGCTGGCTTCAATGCGCTGTTGTTTATAAATAGTTAGAAAGATCGATTACGGCCTTCACGCCAGACGTCGAGCAACAGACATGCACGCGCAACTTGCTTGTTGGAGATCTGGGCGTTTTTTGGATGACGGAGTTTGAATGTTGCATGACGTGTGCATAAATTAGGCGCCATATTGGATCTTTGACGCAAGTTCAAATGTGCATATCTGGGCTCGTTTTGAATATCTTTTCAACCTTTTTACTGTGGTCATGCCTGCATGTCTTAGCTATGCCTTGCTTGTTTTACATCGGTCTTTGACCTTTTCTAGGGCGATTTACGGCTTTCTGATCACAAGCATGTTTTTGAGCAGTTTTGGCGGTTGCAACTGGCTAACCTGAAGCATTTAGTTCTACGGTAAGGCGCCAAGGTAAACGTTATGAAGTTGAAACTTGACAGAGGCGTAGAGGCGAGGGTGAGGTTCATGAGCAATGGCTCCAAGATGCTGCGCGCTTTTCCTTTAGTAACTTTGCAAGGCTCGAGAGTTGAGAAGTGAACTTGAAACGACAGCTGAACAATGTTCCACGGTCAGGCCTCTGGCAAGCGAACGCGATTTCAATTTAGAACTTGTCCTCTGCACCGAGAATTGGGCATACGCGGGGGCGGCCATAACTTGACAGAGAACGGAGAGAAACCAATTATTTTGGGAACGTTAAGGCAAGCGCGACCATTAGGCCTGTTTCTTTGGAAATTTCTCGCATCTTCGGTTAGCACAAGAGTTTGATTTCCAATAAAACGAACTTCCAGGCGTTCCAATGTGGTAGAGTGACAGTTTCCAATTGACCATTGTTGACCATTGTTGACCATTGTTGACCATTCCATCAGTTGTTGTTGTTGTTGTTGTTGTTGTTGTTGTTGAAGGTCGATGTTGCGCTGACCAAGGTGCGGTGTCGAATCCATGACCAGAGTTCCATTGTTGAGTAGAGGGTACTGTGCAGTTTGAGCGGGCGACTGTGGAGAGAGGAACATTTCATCAGTTAATTATTAACCATAGACCAACCCACTAGGGCCACCCCAAGGTCCCTTTTTCTAGTTAACATGAACCATGAACGTGAACCTACGGCGGGGTAGGTGAACATCTAGAACACCTGGATTTATTTGGGACATTGCTCTATCCACTGAGCTATCTGAACACCCTGGAAAATTAGCCGATTTGTTAACGTTCTTAATGAACTTGCTTGCCTAGCAGCCTGGAAAACAAATGAAAAAAACCCCCGTCTTCACTGGGATTTGAACCTCGGACCTCGGGAACACAAGGCGTTGGTGTTACCACACAACTACGCAATCCAGTGCAATGCTTTACACCTTTAGTTACAAGATTTCAAGTAGTTTCTTGCCGAAGTTAATGCGAAAAAAAGAAATCGTTTACTCTGGCCTGGGACTCGAACCTGCAACCTCTGCGTTACCATTCACTCTGTTTACCACTGAGCTAGCCCAACAACTGAAGTTCATAGCCCTGACTTGCATCCTTGAATTAGACAATTGCAAAGAGCCTGAGAACAACTCTCGTTTTATGTATATATATATATATTTTTTCAAGTCATTGCAGATAAGAAAATTGGCTTTCTCTGGGTAAAACTGACCTTTATTTAAAGACAAAAGCCAAGCCAATGGTGTTGGACGTGTTGTTTGATGGGAGAAAGGCGTGCGTCAGTGCGTGTTTTCTGTGTGCTCATGGATTTTGCAATAGTTTCAGTCATTGCAGATAAGAAAATTGGCTTTCTCTGGGTAAAACTGACCTTTATTTAAAGACAAAAGCCAAGCCAATGGTGTTGGACGTGTTGTTTGATGGGAGAAAGGCGTGCGTCAGTGCGTGTTTTCTGTGTGCTCATGGATTTTGCAATAGTTTCAGTCATTGCAGATAAGAAAATTGGCTTTCTCTGGGTAAAACTGACCTTTATTTAAAGACAAAAGCCAAGCCAATGGTGTTGGACGTGTTGTTTGATGGGAGAAAGGCGTGCGTCAGTGCGTGTTTTCTGTGTGCTCATGGATTTTGCAATAGTTTCAGTCATTGCAGATAAGAAAATTGGCTTTCTCTGGGTAAAACTGACCTTTATTTAAAGACAAAAGCCAAGCCAATGGTGTTGGACGTGTTGTTTGATGGGAGAAAGGCGTGCGTCAGTGCGTGTTTTCTGTGTGCTCATGGATTTTGCAATAGTTTCAGTCATTGCAGATAAGAAAATTGGCTTTCTCTGGGTAAAACTGACCTTTATTTAAAGACAAAAGCCAAGCCAATGGTGTTGGAGGAGAGAAAGTGCGCGCGCGATGTTGTGGCGCGCTAATGTGGCCTGTTCTCCAGTCCGTTCGCGCGTTAAAAACAAATTCTCCTCAACGCCGGTATAAATAAGAGGGCGGTACTTTTTTGCCGCTGACCATTAAAAGATTGCTGGCTTCAATGCGCTGTTGTTTATAAATAGTTAGAAAGATCGATTACGGCCTTCACGCCAGACGTCGAGCAACAGACATGCACGCGCAACTTGCTTGTTGGAGATCTGGGCGTTTTTTGGATGACGGAGTTTGAATGTTGCATGACGTGTGCATAAATTAGGCGCCATATTGGATCTTTGACGCAAGTTCAAATGTGCATATCTGGGCTCGGTTTTAATATCTTTTCAACCTTTTTACTGTGGTCATGCCTGCATGTCTTAGCTATGCCTTGCTTGTTTTACATCGGTCTTTGACCTTTTCTAGGGCGATTTACGGCTTTCTGATCACAAGCATGTTTTTGAGCAGTTTTGGCGGTTGCAACTGGCTAACCTGAAGCATTTAGTTCTACGGTAAGGCGCCAAGGTAAACGTTATGAAGTTGAAACTTGACAGAGGCGTAGAGGCGAGGGTGAGGTTCATGAGCAATGGCTCCAAGATGCTGCGCGCTTTTCCTTTAGTAACTTTGCAAGGCTCGAGAGTTGAGAAGTGAACTTGAAACGACAGCTGAACAATGTTCCACGGTCAGGCCTCTGGCAAGCGAACGCGATTTCAATTTAGAACTTGTCCTCTGCACCGAGAATTGGGCATACGCGGGGGCGGCCATAACTTGACAGAGAACGGAGAAACCAATTATTTTGGGAACGTTAAGGCAAGCGCGACCATTAGGCCTGTTTCTTTGGAAATTTCTCGCATCTTCGGTTAGCACAAGAGTTTGATTTTCCAATAAAACGAACTTCCAGGCGTTCCAATGTGGTAGAGTGACAGTTTCCAATTGACCATTGTTGACCATTGTTGACCATTGTTGACCATTCCATCAGTGGTAGTTGATGTGTTGTTGTTGTTGTTGTTGAAGGTCGATGTTGCGCTGACCAAGGTGCGGTGTCGAATCCATGACCAGAGTTCCATTGTTGAGTAGAGGGTACTGTGCAGTTTGAGCGGGCGACTGTGGAGAGAGGAACATTTCATCAGTTAATTATTAACCATAGACCAACCCACTAGGGCCACCCCAAGGTCCCTTTTTCTAGTTAACATGAACCATGAACGTGAACCTACGGCGGGGTAGGTGAACATCTAGAACACCTGGATTTATTTGGGACATTGCTCTATCCACTGAGCTATCTGAACACCCTGGAAAATTAGCCGATTTGTTAACGTTCTTAATGAACTTGCTTGCCTAGCAGCCTGGAAAACAAATGAAAAAAACCCCCGTCTTCACTGGGATTTGAACCTCGGACCTCGGGAACACAAGGCGTTGGTGTTACCACACAACTACGCAATCCAGTGCAATGCTTTACACCTTTAGTTACAAGATTTCAAGTAGTTTCTTGCCGAAGTTAATGCGAAAAAAAGAAATCGTTTACTCTGGCCTGGGACTCGAACCTGCAACCTCTGCGTTACCATTCACTCTGTTTACCACTGAGCTAGCCCAACAACTGAAGTTCATAGCCGTTTATTTGCATCCTTGAATTAGACAATTGCAAAGAGCCTGAGAACAACTCTCGTTTTATGTATATATATATATTTTTTCAAGTCATTGCAGATAAGAAAATTGGCTTTCTCTGGGTAAAACTGACCTTTATTTAAAGACAAAAGCCAAGCCAATGGTGTTGGACGTGTTGTTTGAGTGGAGAAAGGCGTGCGTCAGTGCGTGTTTTCTGTGTGCTCATGGATTTTGCAATAGTTTCAGTCATTGCAGATAAGAAAATTGGCTTTCTCTGGGTAAAACTGACCTTTATTTAAAGACAAAAGCCAAGCCAATGGTGTTGGACGTGTTGTTTGATGGGAGAAAGGCGTGCGTCAGTGCGTGTTTTCTGTGTGCTCATGGATTTTGCAATAGTTTCAGTCATTGCAGATAAGAAAATTGGCTTTCTCTGGGTAAAACTGACCTTTATTTAAAGACAAAAGCCAAGCCAATGGTGTTGGACGTGTTGTTTGATGGGAGAAAGGCGTGCGTCAGTGCGTGTTTTCTGTGTGCTCATGGATTTTGCAATAGTTTCAGTCATTGCAGATAAGAAAATTGGCTTTCTCTGGGTAAAACTGACCTTTATTTAAAGACAAAAGCCAAGCCAATGGTGTTGGACGTGTTGTTTGATGGGAGAAAGGCGTGCGTCAGTGCGTGTTTTCTGTGTGCTCATGGATTTTGCAATAGTTTCAGTCATTGCAGATAAGAAAATTGGCTTTCTCTGGGTAAAACTGACCTTTATTTAAAGACAAAAGCCAAGCCAATGGTGTTGGAGGAGAGAAAGTGCGCGCGCGATGTTGTGGCGCGCTAATGTGGCCTGTTCTCCAGTCCGTTCGCGCGTTAAAAACAAATTCTCCTCAACGCCGGTATAAATAAGAGGGCGGTACTTTTTTGCCGCTGACCATTAAAAGATTGCTGGCTTCAATGCGCTGTTGTTTATAAATAGTTAGAAAGATCGATTACGGCCTTCACGCCAGACGTCGAGCAACAGACATGCACGCGCAACTTGCTTGTTGGAGATCTGGGCGTTTTTTGGATGACGGAGTTTGAATGTTGCATGACGTGTGCATAAATTAGGCGCCATATTGGATCTTTGACGCAAGTTCAAATGTGCATATCTGGGCTCGGTTTTAATATCTTTTCAACCTTTTTACTGTGGTCATGCCTGCATGTCTTAGCTATGCCTTGCTTGTTTTACATCGGTCTTTGACCTTTTCTAGGGCGATTTACGGCTTTCTGATCACAAGCATGTTTTTGAGCAGTTTTGGCGGTTGCAACTGGCTAACCTGAAGCATTTAGTTCTACGGTAAGGCGCCAAGGTAAACGTTATGAAGTTGAAACTTGACAGAGGCGTAGAGGCGAGGGTGAGGTTCATGAGCAATGGCTCCAAGATGCTGCGCGCTTTTCCTTTAGTAACTTTGCAAGGCTCGAGAGTTGAGAAGTGAACTTGAAACGACAGCTGAACAATGTTCCACGGTCAGGCCTCTGGCAAGCGAACGCGATTTCAATTTAGAACTTGTCCTCTGCACCGAGAATTGGGCATACGCGGGGGCGGCCATAACTTGACAGAGAACGGAGAAACCAATTATTTTGGGAACGTTAAGGCAAGCGCGACCATTAGGCCTGTTTCTTTGGAAATTTCTCGCATCTTCGGTTAGCACAAGAGTTTGATTTTCCAATAAAACGAACTTCCAGGCGTTCCAATGTGGTAGAGTGACAGTTTCCAATTGACCATTGTTGACCATTGTTGACCATTGTTGACCATTCCATCAGTTGTTGTTGTTGTTGTTGTTGTTGTTGTTGTTGAAGGTCGATGTTGCGCTGACCAAGGTGCGGTGTCGAATCCATGACCAGAGTTCCATTGTTGAGTAGAGGGTACTGTGCAGTTTGAGCGGGCGACTGTGGAGAGAGGAACATTTCATCAGTTAATTATTAACCATAGACCAACCCACTAGGGCCACCCCAAGGTCCCTTTTTCTAGTTAACATGAACCATGAACGTGAACCTACGGCGGGGTAGGTGAACATCTAGAACACCTGGATTTATTTGGGACATTGCTCTATCCACTGAGCTATCTGAACACCCTGGAAAATTAGCCGATTTGTTAACGTTCTTAATGAACTTGCTTGCCTAGCAGCCTGGAAAACAAATGAAAAAAACCCCCGTCTTCACTGGGATTTGAACCTCGGACCTCGGGAACACAAGGCGTTGGTGTTACCACACAACTACGCAATCCAGTGCAATGCTTTACACCTTTAGTTACAAGATTTCAAGTAGTTTCTTGCCGAAGTTAATGCGAAAAAAAGAAATCGTTTACTCTGGCCTGGGACTCGAACCTGCAACCTCTGCGTTACCATTCACTCTGTTTACCACTGAGCTAGCCCAACAACTGAAGTTCATAGCCGTTTATTTGCATCCTTGAATTAGACAATTGCAAAGAGCCTGAGAACAACTCTCGTTTTATGTATATATATATATTTTTTCAAGTCATTGCAGATAAGAAAATTGGCTTTCTCTGGGTAAAACTGACCTTTATTTAAAGACAAAAGCCAAGCCAATGGTGTTGGACGTGTTGTTTGAGTGGAGAAAGGCGTGCGTCAGTGCGTGTTTTCTGTGTGCTCATGGATTTTGCAATAGTTTCAGTCATTGCAGATAAGAAAATTGGCTTTCTCTGGGTAAAACTGACCTTTATTTAAAGACAAAAGCCAAGCCAATGGTGTTGGACGTGTTGTTTGATGGGAGAAAGGCGTGCGTCAGTGCGTGTTTTCTGTGTGCTCATGGATTTTGCAATAGTTTCAGTCATTGCAGATAAGAAAATTGGCTTTCTCTGGGTAAAACTGACCTTTATTTAAAGACAAAAGCCAAGCCAATGGTGTTGGACGTGTTGTTTGATGGGAGAAAGGCGTGCGTCAGTGCGTGTTTTCTGTGTGCTCATGGATTTTGCAATAGTTTCAGTCATTGCAGATAAGAAAATTGGCTTTCTCTGGGTAAAACTGACCTTTATTTAAAGACAAAAGCCAAGCCAATGGTGTTGGACGTGTTGTTTGATGGGAGAAAGGCGTGCGTCAGTGCGTGTTTTCTGTGTGCTCATGGATTTTGCAATAGTTTCAGTCATTGCAGATAAGAAAATTGGCTTTCTCTGGGTAAAACTGACCTTTATTTAAAGACAAAAGCCAAGCCAATGGTGTTGGAGGAGAGAAAGTGCGCGCGCGATGTTGTGGCGCGCTAATGTGGCCTGTTCTCCAGTCCGTTCGCGCGTTAAAAACAAATTCTCCTCAACGCCGGTATAAATAAGAGGGCGGTACTTTTTTGCCGCTGACCATTAAAAGATTGCTGGCTTCAATGCGCTGTTGTTTATAAATAGTTAGAAAGATCGATTACGGCCTTCACGCCAGACGTCGAGCAACAGACATGCACGCGCAACTTGCTTGTTGGAGATCTGGGCGTTTTTTGGATGACGGAGTTTGAATGTTGCATGACGTGTGCATAAATTAGGCGCCATATTGGATCTTTGACGCAAGTTCAAATGTGCATATCTGGGCTCGGTTTTAATATCTTTTCAACCTTTTTACTGTGGTCATGCCTGCATGTCTTAGCTATGCCTTGCTTGTTTTACATCGGTCTTTGACCTTTTCTAGGGCGATTTACGGCTTTCTGATCACAAGCATGTTTTTGAGCAGTTTTGGCGGTTGCAACTGGCTAACCTGAAGCATTTAGTTCTACGGTAAGGCGCCAAGGTAAACGTTATGAAGTTGAAACTTGACAGAGGCGTAGAGGCGAGGGTGAGGTTCATGAGCAATGGCTCCAAGATGCTGCGCGCTTTTCCTTTAGTAACTTTGCAAGGCTCGAGAGTTGAGAAGTGAACTTGAAACGACAGCTGAACAATGTTCCACGGTCAGGCCTCTGGCAAGCGAACGCGATTTCAATTTAGAACTTGTCCTCTGCACCGAGAATTGGGCATACGCGGGGGCGGCCATAACTTGACAGAGAACGGAGAAACCAATTATTTTGGGAACGTTAAGGCAAGCGCGACCATTAGGCCTGTTTCTTTGGAAATTTCTCGCATCTTCGGTTAGCACAAGAGTTTGATTTTCCAATAAAACGAACTTCCAGGCGTTCCAATGTGGTAGAGTGACAGTTTCCAATTGACCATTGTTGACCATTGTTGACCATTGTTGACCATTCCATCAGTTGTTGTTGTTGTTGTTGTTGTTGTTGTTGTTGAAGGTCGATGTTGCGCTGACCAAGGTGCGGTGTCGAATCCATGACCAGAGTTCCATTGTTGAGTAGAGGGTACTGTGCAGTTTGAGCGGGCGACTGTGGAGAGAGGAACATTTCATCAGTTAATTATTAACCATAGACCAACCCACTAGGGCCACCCCAAGGTCCCTTTTTCTAGTTAACATGAACCATGAACGTGAACCTACGGCGGGGTAGGTGAACATCTAGAACACCTGGATTTATTTGGGACATTGCTCTATCCACTGAGCTATCTGAACACCCTGGAAAATTAGCCGATTTGTTAACGTTCTTAATGAACTTGCTTGCCTAGCAGCCTGGAAAACAAATGAAAAAAACCCCCGTCTTCACTGGGATTTGAACCTCGGACCTCGGGAACACAAGGCGTTGGTGTTACCACACAACTACGCAATCCAGTGCAATGCTTTACACCTTTAGTTACAAGATTTCAAGTAGTTTCTTGCCGAAGTTAATGCGAAAAAAAGAAATCGTTTACTCTGGCCTGGGACTCGAACCTGCAACCTCTGCGTTACCATTCACTCTGTTTACCACTGAGCTAGCCCAACAACTGAAGTTCATAGCCGTTTATTTGCATCCTTGAATTAGACAATTGCAAAGAGCCTGAGAACAACTCTCGTTTTATGTATATATATATATTTTTCAAGTCATTGCAGATAAGAAAATTGGCTTTCTCTGGGTAAAACTGACCTTTATTTAAAGACAAAAGCCAAGCCAATGGTGTTGGACGTGTTGTTTGAGTGGAGAAAGGCGTGCGTCAGTGCGTGTTTTCTGTGTGCTCATGGATTTTGCAATAGTTTCAGTCATTGCAGATAAGAAAATTGGCTTTCTCTGGGTAAAACTGACCTTTATTTAAAGACAAAAGCCAAGCCAATGGTGTTGGACGTGTTGTTTGATGGGAGAAAGGCGTGCGTCAGTGCGTGTTTTCTGTGTGCTCATGGATTTTGCAATAGTTTCAGTCATTGCAGATAAGAAAATTGGCTTTCTCTGGGTAAAACTGACCTTTATTTAAAGACAAAAGCCAAGCCAATGGTGTTGGACGTGTTGTTTGATGGGAGAAAGGCGTGCGTCAGTGCGTGTTTTCTGTGTGCTCATGGATTTTGCAATAGTTTCAGTCATTGCAGATAAGAAAATTGGCTTTCTCTGGGTAAAACTGACCTTTATTTAAAGACAAAAGCCAAGCCAATGGTGTTGGACGTGTTGTTTGATGGGAGAAAGGCGTGCGTCAGTGCGTGTTTTCTGTGTGCTCATGGATTTTGCAATAGTTTCAGTCATTGCAGATAAGAAAATTGGCTTTCTCTGGGTAAAACTGACCTTTATTTAAAGACAAAAGCCAAGCCAATGGTGTTGGAGGAGAGAAAGTGCGCGCGCGATGTTGTGGCGCGCTAATGTGGCCTGTTCTCCAGTCCGTTCGCGCGTTAAAAACAAATTCTCCTCAACGCCGGTATAAATAAGAGGGCGGTACTTTTTTGCCGCTGACCATTAAAAGATTGCTGGCTTCAATGCGCTGTTGTTTATAAATAGTTAGAAAGATCGATTACGGCCTTCACGCCAGACGTCGAGCAACAGACATGCACGCGCAACTTGCTTGTTGGAGATCTGGGCGTTTTTTGGATGACGGAGTTTGAATGTTGCATGACGTGTGCATAAATTAGGCGCCATATTGGATCTTTGACGCAAGTTCAAATGTGCATATCTGGGCTCGGTTTTAATATCTTTTCAACCTTTTTACTGTGGTCATGCCTGCATGTCTTAGCTATGCCTTGCTTGTTTTACATCGGTCTTTGACCTTTTCTAGGGCGATTTACGGCTTTCTGATCACAAGCATGTTTTTGAGCAGTTTTGGCGGTTGCAACTGGCTAACCTGAAGCATTTAGTTCTACGGTAAGGCGCCAAGGTAAACGTTATGAAGTTGAAACTTGACAGAGGCGTAGAGGCGAGGGTGAGGTTCATGAGCAATGGCTCCAAGATGCTGCGCGCTTTTCCTTTAGTAACTTTGCAAGGCTCGAGAGTTGAGAAGTGAACTTGAAACGACAGCTGAACAATGTTCCACGGTCAGGCCTCTGGCAAGCGAACGCGATTTCAATTTAGAACTTGTCCTCTGCACCGAGAATTGGGCATACGCGGGGGCGGCCATAACTTGACAGAGAACGGAGAAACCAATTATTTTGGGAACGTTAAGGCAAGCGCGACCATTAGGCCTGTTTCTTTGGAAATTTCTCGCATCTTCGGTTAGCACAAGAGTTTGATTTTCCAATAAAACGAACTTCCAGGCGTTCCAATGTGGTAGAGTGACAGTTTCCAATTGACCATTGTTGACCATTGTTGACCATTGTTGACCATTCCATCAGTTGTTGTTGTTGTTGTTGTTGTTGTTGTTGTTGAAGGTCGATGTTGCGCTGACCAAGGTGCGGTGTCGAATCCATGACCAGAGTTCCATTGTTGAGTAGAGGGTACTGTGCAGTTTGAGCGGGCGACTGTGGAGAGAGGAACATTTCATCAGTTAATTATTAACCATAGACCAACCCACTAGGGCCACCCCAAGGTCCCTTTTTCTAGTTAACATGAACCATGAACGTGAACCTACGGCGGGGTAGGTGAACATCTAGAACACCTGGATTTATTTGGGACATTGCTCTATCCACTGAGCTATCTGAACACCCTGGAAAATTAGCCGATTTGTTAACGTTCTTAATGAACTTGCTTGCCTAGCAGCCTGGAAAACAAATGAAAAAAACCCCCGTCTTCACTGGGATTTGAACCTCGGACCTCGGGAACACAAGGCGTTGGTGTTACCACACAACTACGCAATCCAGTGCAATGCTTTACACCTTTAGTTACAAGATTTCAAGTAGTTTCTTGCCGAAGTTAATGCGAAAAAAAGAAATCGTTTACTCTGGCCTGGGACTCGAACCTGCAACCTCTGCGTTACCATTCACTCTGTTTACCACTGAGCTAGCCCAACAACTGAAGTTCATAGCCGTTTATTTGCATCCTTGAATTAGACAATTGCAAAGAGCCTGAGAACAACTCTCGTTTTATGTATATATATATATATTTTTCAAGTCATTGCAGATAAGAAAATTGGCTTTCTCTGGGTAAAACTGACCTTTATTTAAAGACAAAAGCCAAGCCAATGGTGTTGGACGTGTTGTTTGAGTGGAGAAAGGCGTGCGTCAGTGCGTGTTTTCTGTGTGCTCATGGATTTTGCAATAGTTTCAGTCATTGCAGATAAGAAAATTGGCTTTCTCTGGGTAAAACTGACCTTTATTTAAAGACAAAAGCCAAGCCAATGGTGTTGGACGTGTTGTTTGATGGGAGAAAGGCGTGCGTCAGTGCGTGTTTTCTGTGTGCTCATGGATTTTGCAATAGTTTCAGTCATTGCAGATAAGAAAATTGGCTTTCTCTGGGTAAAACTGACCTTTATTTAAAGACAAAAGCCAAGCCAATGGTGTTGGACGTGTTGTTTGAGTGGAGAAAGGCGTGCGTCAGTGCGTGTTTTCTGTGGTCTCCTGGATTTTGCAATAGTTTCAGTCATTGCAGATAAGAAAATTGGCTTTCTCTGGGTAAAACTGACCTTTATTTAAAGACAAAAGCCAAGCCAATGGTGTTGGACGTGTTGTTTGATGGGAGAAAGGCGTGCGTCAGTGCGTGTTTTCTGTGTGCTCATGGATTTTGCAATAGTTTCAGTCATTGCAGATAAGAAAATTGGCTTTCTCTGGGTAAAACTGACCTTTATTTAAAGACAAAAGCCAAGCCAATGGTGTTGGAGGAGAGAAAGTGCGCGCGCGATGTTGTGGCGCGCTAATGTGGCCTGTTCTCCAGTCCGTTCGCGCGTTAAAAACAAATTCTCCTCAACGCCGGTATAAATAAGAGGGCGGTACTTTTTTGCCGCTGACCATTAAAAGATTGCTGGCTTCAATGCGCTGTTGTTTATAAATAGTTAGAAAGATCGATTACGGCCTTCACGCCAGACGTCGAGCAACAGACATGCACGCGCAACTTGCTTGTTGGAGATCTGGGCGTTTTTTGGATGACGGAGTTTGAATGTTGCATGACGTGTGCATAAATTAGGCGCCATATTGGATCTTTGACGCAAGTTCAAATGTGCATATCTGGGCTCGGTTTTAATATCTTTTCAACCTTTTTACTGTGGTCATGCCTGCATGTCTTAGCTATGCCTTGCTTGTTTTACATCGGTCTTTGACCTTTTCTAGGGCGATTTACGGCTTTCTGATCACAAGCATGTTTTTGAGCAGTTTTGGCGGTTGCAACTGGCTAACCTGAAGCATTTAGTTCTACGGTAAGGCGCCAAGGTAAACGTTATGAAGTTGAAACTTGACAGAGGCGTAGAGGCGAGGGTGAGGTTCATGAGCAATGGCTCCAAGATGCTGCGCGCTTTTCCTTTAGTAACTTTGCAAGGCTCGAGAGTTGAGAAGTGAACTTGAAACGACAGCTGAACAATGTTCCACGGTCAGGCCTCTGGCAAGCGAACGCGATTTCAATTTAGAACTTGTCCTCTGCACCGAGAATTGGGCATACGCGGGGGCGGCCATAACTTGACAGAGAACGGAGAAACCAATTATTTTGGGAACGTTAAGGCAAGCGCGACCATTAGGCCTGTTTCTTTGGAAATTTCTCGCATCTTCGGTTAGCACAAGAGTTTGATTTTCCAATAAAACGAACTTCCAGGCGTTCCAATGTGGTAGAGTGACAGTTTCCAATTGACCATTGTTGACCATTGTTGACCATTGTTGACCATTCCATCAGTTGTTGTTGTTGTTGTTGTTGTTGTTGTTGTTGAAGGTCGATGTTGCGCTGACCAAGGTGCGGTGTCGAATCCATGACCAGAGTTCCATTGTTGAGTAGAGGGTACTGTGCAGTTTGAGCGGGCGACTGTGGAGAGAGGAACATTTCATCAGTTAATTATTAACCATAGACCAACCCACTAGGGCCACCCCAAGGTCCCTTTTTCTAGTTAACATGAACCATGAACGTGAACCTACGGCGGGGTAGGTGAACATCTAGAACACCTGGATTTATTTGGGACATTGCTCTATCCACTGAGCTATCTGAACACCCTGGAAAATTAGCCGATTTGTTAACGTTCTTAATGAACTTGCTTGCCTAGCAGCCTGGAAAACAAATGAAAAAACCCCCGTCTTCACTGGGATTTGAACCTCGGACCTCGGGAACACAAGGCGTTGGTGTTACCACACAACTACGCAATCCAGTGCAATGCTTTACACCTTTAGTTACAAGATTTCAAGTAGTTTCTTGCCGAAGTTAATGCGAAAAAAAGAAATCGTTTACTCTGGCCTGGGACTCGAACCTGCAACCTCTGCGTTACCATTCACTCTGTTTACCACTGAGCTAGCCCAACAACTGAAGTTCATAGCCGTTTATTTGCATCCTTGAATTAGACAATTGCAAAGAGCCTGAGAACAACTCTCGTTTTATGTATATATATATATATTTTTTCAAGTCATTGCAGATAAGAAAATTGGCTTTCTCTGGGTAAAACTGACCTTTATTTAAAGACAAAAGCCAAGCCAATGGTGTTGGACGTGTTGTTTGAGTGGAGAAAGGCGTGCGTCAGTGCGTGTTTTCTGTGTGCTCATGGATTTTGCAATAGTTTCAGTCATTGCAGATAAGAAAATTGGCTTTCTCTGGGTAAAACTGACCTTTATTTAAAGACAAAAGCCAAGCCAATGGTGTTGGACGTGTTGTTTGATGGGAGAAAGGCGTGCGTCAGTGCGTGTTTTCTGTGTGCTCATGGATTTTGCAATAGTTTCAGTCATTGCAGATAAGAAAATTGGCTTTCTCTGGGTAAAACTGACCTTTATTTAAAGACAAAAGCCAAGCCAATGGTGTTGGAGGAGAGAAAGTGCGCGCGCGATGTTGTGGCGCGCTAATGTGGCCTGTTCTCCAGTCCGTTCGCGCGTTAAAAACAAATTCTCCTCAACGCCGGTATAAATAAGAGGGCGGTACTTTTTTGCCGCTGACCATTAAAAGATTGCTGGCTTCAATGCGCTGTTGTTTATAAATAGTTAGAAAGATCGATTACGGCCTTCACGCCAGACGTCGAGCAACAGACATGCACGCGCAACTTGCTTGTTGGAGATCTGGGCGTTTTTTGGATGACGGAGTTTGAATGTTGCATGACGTGTGCATAAATTAGGCGCCATATTGGATCTTTGACGCAAGTTCAAATGTGCATATCTGGGCTCGGTTTTAATATCTTTTCAACCTTTTTACTGTGGTCATGCCTGCATGTCTTAGCTATGCCTTGCTTGTTTTACATCGGTCTTTGACCTTTTCTAGGGCGATTTACGGCTTTCTGATCACAAGCATGTTTTTGAGCAGTTTTGGCGGTTGCAACTGGCTAACCTGAAGCATTTAGTTCTACGGTAAGGCGCCAAGGTAAACGTTATGAAGTTGAAACTTGACAGAGGCGTAGAGGCGAGGGTGAGGTTCATGAGCAATGGCTCCAAGATGCTGCGCGCTTTTCCTTTAGTAACTTTGCAAGGCTCGAGAGTTGAGAAGTGAACTTGAAACGACAGCTGAACAATGTTCCACGGTCAGGCCTCTGGCAAGCGAACGCGATTTCAATTTAGAACTTGTCCTCTGCACCGAGAATTGGGCATACGCGGGGGCGGCCATAACTTGACAGAGAACGGAGAAACCAATTATTTTGGGAACGTTAAGGCAAGCGCGACCATTAGGCCTGTTTCTTTGGAAATTTCTCGCATCTTCGGTTAGCACAAGAGTTTGATTTTCCAATAAAACGAACTTCCAGGCGTTCCAATGTGGTAGAGTGACAGTTTCCAATTGACCATTGTTGACCATTGTTGACCATTGTTGACCATTCCATCAGTTGTTGTTGTTGTTGTTGTTGTTGTTGTTGTTGAAGGTCGATGTTGCGCTGACCAAGGTGCGGTGTCGAATCCATGACCAGAGTTCCATTGTTGAGTAGAGGGTACTGTGCAGTTTGAGCGGGCGACTGTGGAGAGAGGAACATTTCATCAGTTAATTATTAACCATAGACCAACCCACTAGGGCCACCCCAAGGTCCCTTTTTCTAGTTAACATGAACCATGAACGTGAACCTACGGCGGGGTAGGTGAACATCTAGAACACCTGGATTTATTTGGGACATTGCTCTATCCACTGAGCTATCTGAACACCCTGGAAAATTAGCCGATTTGTTAACGTTCTTAATGAACTTGCTTGCCTAGCAGCCTGGAAAACAAATGAAAAAAACCCCCGTCTTCACTGGGATTTGAACCTCGGACCTCGGGAACACAAGGCGTTGGTGTTACCACACAACTACGCAATCCAGTGCAATGCTTTACACCTTTAGTTACAAGATTTCAAGTAGTTTCTTGCCGAAGTTAATGCGAAAAAAAGAAATCGTTTACTCTGGCCTGGGACTCGAACCTGCAACCTCTGCGTTACCATTCACTCTGTTTACCACTGAGCTAGCCCAACAACTGAAGTTCATAGCCGTTTATTTGCATCCTTGAATTAGACAATTGCAAAGAGCCTGAGAACAACTCTCGTTTTATGTATATATATATATTTTTTTTGTCATTGCAGATAAGAAAATTGGCTTTCTCTGGGTAAAACTGACCTTTATTTAAAGACAAAAGCCAAGCCAATGGTGTTGGACGTGTTGTTTGAGTGGAGAAAGGCGTGCGTCAGTGCGTGTTTTCTGTGTGCTCATGGATTTTGCAATAGTTTCAGTCATTGCAGATAAGAAAATTGGCTTTCTCTGGGTAAAACTGACCTTTATTTAAAGACAAAAGCCAAGCCAATGGTGTTGGACGTGTTGTTTGATGGGAGAAAGGCGTGCGTCAGTGCGTGTTTTCTGTGTGCTCATGGATTTTGCAATAGTTTCAGTCATTGCAGATAAGAAAATTGGCTTTCTCTGGGTAAAACTGACCTTTATTTAAAGACAAAAGCCAAGCCAATGGTGTTGGAGGAGAGAAAGTGCGCGCGCGATGTTGTGGCGCGCTAATGTGGCCTGTTCTCCAGTCCGTTCGCGCGTTAAAAACAAATTCTCCTCAACGCCGGTATAAATAAGAGGGCGGTACTTTTTTGCCGCTGACCATTAAAAGATTGCTGGCTTCAATGCGCTGTTGTTTATAAATAGTTAGAAAGATCGATTACGGCCTTCACGCCAGACGTCGAGCAACAGACATGCACGCGCAACTTGCTTGTTGGAGATCTGGGCGTTTTTTGGATGACGGAGTTTGAATGTTGCATGACGTGTGCATAAATTAGGCGCCATATTGGATCTTTGACGCAAGTTCAAATGTGCATATCTGGGCTCGGTTTTAATATCTTTTCAACCTTTTTACTGTGGTCATGCCTGCATGTCTTAGCTATGCCTTGCTTGTTTTACATCGGTCTTTGACCTTTTCTAGGGCGATTTACGGCTTTCTGATCACAAGCATGTTTTTGAGCAGTTTTGGCGGTTGCAACTGGCTAACCTGAAGCATTTAGTTCTACGGTAAGGCGCCAAGGTAAACGTTATGAAGTTGAAACTTGACAGAGGCGTAGAGGCGAGGGTGAGGTTCATGAGCAATGGCTCCAAGATGCTGCGCGCTTTTCCTTTAGTAACTTTGCAAGGCTCGAGAGTTGAGAAGTGAACTTGAAACGACAGCTGAACAATGTTCCACGGTCAGGCCTCTGGCAAGCGAACGCGATTTCAATTTAGAACTTGTCCTCTGCACCGAGAATTGGGCATACGCGGGGGCGGCCATAACTTGACAGAGAACGGAGAAACCAATTATTTTGGGAACGTTAAGGCAAGCGCGACCATTAGGCCTGTTTCTTTGGAAATTTCTCGCATCTTCGGTTAGCACAAGAGTTTGATTTTCCAATAAAACGAACTTCCAGGCGTTCCAATGTGGTAGAGTGACAGTTTCCAATTGACCATTGTTGACCATTGTTGACCATTGTTGACCATTCCATCAGTTGTTGTTGTTGTTGTTGTTGTTGTTGTTGTTGAAGGTCGATGTTGCGCTGACCAAGGTGCGGTGTCGAATCCATGACCAGAGTTCCATTGTTGAGTAGAGGGTACTGTGCAGTTTGAGCGGGCGACTGTGGAGAGAGGAACATTTCATCAGTTAATTATTAACCATAGACCAACCCACTAGGGCCACCCCAAGGTCCCTTTTTCTAGTTAACATGAACCATGAACGTGAACCTACGGCGGGGTAGGTGAACATCTAGAACACCTGGATTTATTTGGGACATTGCTCTATCCACTGAGCTATCTGAACACCCTGGAAAATTAGCCGATTTGTTAACGTTCTTAATGAACTTGCTTGCCTAGCAGCCTGGAAAACAAATGAAAAAAACCCCCGTCTTCACTGGGATTTGAACCTCGGACCTCGGGAACACAAGGCGTTGGTGTTACCACACAACTACGCAATCCAGTGCAATGCTTTACACCTTTAGTTACAAGATTTCAAGTAGTTTCTTGCCGAAGTTAATGCGAAAAAAAGAAATCGTTTACTCTGGCCTGGGACTCGAACCTGCAACCTCTGCGTTACCATTCACTCTGTTTACCACTGAGCTAGCCCAACAACTGAAGTTCATAGCCGTTTATTTGCATCCTTGAATTAGACAATTGCAAAGAGCCTGAGAACAACTCTCGTTTTATGTATATATATATATATTTTTCAAGTCATTGCAGATAAGAAAATTGGCTTTCTCTGGGTAAAACTGACCTTTATTTAAAGACAAAAGCCAAGCCAATGGTGTTGGACGTTGGGTGTGAGTGGAGAAAGGCGTGCGTCAGTGCGTGTTTTCTGTGTGCTCATGGATTTTGCAATAGTTTCAGTCATTGCAGATAAGAAAATTGGCTTTCTCTGGGTAAAACTGACCTTTATTTAAAGACAAAAGCCAAGCCAATGGTGTTGGACGTGTTGTTTGAGTGGAGAAAGGCGTGCGTCAGTGCGTGTTTTCTGTGTGCTCATGGATTTTGCAATAGTTTCAGTCATTGCAGATAAGAAAATTGGCTTTCTCTGGGTAAAACTGACCTTTATTTAAAGACAAAAGCCAAGCCAATGGTGTTGGAGGAGAGAAAGTGCGCGCGCGATGTTGTGGCGCGCTAATGTGGCCTGTTCTCCAGTCCGTTCGCGCGTTAAAAACAAATTCTCCTCAACGCCGGTATAAATAAGAGGGCGGTACTTTTTTGCCGCTGACCATTAAAAGATTGCTGGCTTCAATGCGCTGTTGTTTATAAATAGTTAGAAAGATCGATTACGGCCTTCACGCCAGACGTCGAGCAACAGACATGCACGCGCAACTTGCTTGTTGGAGATCTGGGCGTTTTTTGGATGACGGAGTTTGAATGTTGCATGACGTGTGCATAAATTAGGCGCCATATTGGATCTTTGACGCAAGTTCAAATGTGCATATCTGGGCTCGGTTTTAATATCTTTTCAACCTTTTTACTGTGGTCATGCCTGCATGTCTTAGCTATGCCTTGCTTGTTTTACATCGGTCTTTGACCTTTTCTAGGGCGATTTACGGCTTTCTGATCACAAGCATGTTTTTGAGCAGTTTTGGCGGTTGCAACTGGCTAACCTGAAGCATTTAGTTCTACGGTAAGGCGCCAAGGTAAACGTTATGAAGTTGAAACTTGACAGAGGCGTAGAGGCGAGGGTGAGGTTCATGAGCAATGGCTCCAAGATGCTGCGCGCTTTTCCTTTAGTAACTTTGCAAGGCTCGAGAGTTGAGAAGTGAACTTGAAACGACAGCTGAACAATGTTCCACGGTCAGGCCTCTGGCAAGCGAACGCGATTTCAATTTAGAACTTGTCCTCTGCACCGAGAATTGGGCATACGCGGGGGCGGCCATAACTTGACAGAGAACGGAGAAACCAATTATTTTGGGAACGTTAAGGCAAGCGCGACCATTAGGCCTGTTTCTTTGGAAATTTCTCGCATCTTCGGTTAGCACAAGAGTTTGATTTTCCAATAAAACGAACTTCCAGGCGTTCCAATGTGGTAGAGTGACAGTTTCCAATTGACCATTGTTGACCATTGTTGACCATTGTTGACCATTCCATCAGTTGTTGTTGTTGTTGTTGTTGTTGTTGTTGTTGAAGGTCGATGTTGCGCTGACCAAGGTGCGGTGTCGAATCCATGACCAGAGTTCCATTGTTGAGTAGAGGGTACTGTGCAGTTTGAGCGGGCGACTGTGGAGAGAGGAACATTTCATCAGTTAATTATTAACCATAGACCAACCCACTAGGGCCACCCCAAGGTCCCTTTTTCTAGTTAACATGAACCATGAACGTGAACCTACGGCGGGGTAGGTGAACATCTAGAACACCTGGATTTATTTGGGACATTGCTCTATCCACTGAGCTATCTGAACACCCTGGAAAATTAGCCGATTTGTTAACGTTCTTAATGAACTTGCTTGCCTAGCAGCCTGGAAAACAAATGAAAAAAACCCCCGTCTTCACTGGGATTTGAACCTCGGACCTCGGGAACACAAGGCGTTGGTGTTACCACACAACTACGCAATCCAGTGCAATGCTTTACACCTTTAGTTACAAGATTTCAAGTAGTTTCTTGCCGAAGTTAATGCGAAAAAAAGAAATCGTTTACTCTGGCCTGGGACTCGAACCTGCAACCTCTGCGTTACCATTCACTCTGTTTACCACTGAGCTAGCCCAACAACTGAAGTTCATAGCCGTTTATTTGCATCCTTGAATTAGACAATTGCAAAGAGCCTGAGAACAACTCTCGTTTTATGTATATATATATATATTTTTTCAAGTCATTGCAGATAAGAAAATTGGCTTTCTCTGGGTAAAACTGACCTTTATTTAAAGACAAAAGCCAAGCCAATGGTGTTGGACGTGTTGTTTGATGTGAGAAAGGCGTGCGTCAGTGCGTGTTTTCTGTGTGCTCATGGATTTTGCAATAGTTTCAGTCATTGCAGATAAGAAAATTGGCTTTCTCTGGGTAAAACTGACCTTTATTTAAAGACAAAAGCCAAGCCAATGGTGTTGGACGTGTTGTTTGAGTGGAGAAAGGCGTGCGTCAGTGCGTGTTTTCTGTGTGCTCATGGATTTTGCAATAGTTTCAGTCATTGCAGATAAGAAAATTGGCTTTCTCTGGGTAAAACTGACCTTTATTTAAAGACAAAAGCCAAGCCAATGGTGTTGGAGGAGAGAAAGTGCGCGCGCGATGTTGTGGCGCGCTAATGTGGCCTGTTCTCCAGTCCGTTCGCGCGTTAAAAACAAATTCTCCTCAACGCCGGTATAAATAAGAGGGCGGTACTTTTTTGCCGCTGACCATTAAAAGATTGCTGGCTTCAATGCGCTGTTGTTTATAAATAGTTAGAAAGATCGATTACGGCCTTCACGCCAGACGTCGAGCAACAGACATGCACGCGCAACTTGCTTGTTGGAGATCTGGGCGTTTTTTGGATGACGGAGTTTGAATGTTGCATGACGTGTGCATAAATTAGGCGCCATATTGGATCTTTGACGCAAGTTCAAATGTGCATATCTGGGCTCGGTTTTAATATCTTTTCAACCTTTTTACTGTGGTCATGCCTGCATGTCTTAGCTATGCCTTGCTTGTTTTACATCGGTCTTTGACCTTTTCTAGGGCGATTTACGGCTTTCTGATCACAAGCATGTTTTTGAGCAGTTTTGGCGGTTGCAACTGGCTAACCTGAAGCATTTAGTTCTACGGTAAGGCGCCAAGGTAAACGTTATGAAGTTGAAACTTGACAGAGGCGTAGAGGCGAGGGTGAGGTTCATGAGCAATGGCTCCAAGATGCTGCGCGCTTTTCCTTTAGTAACTTTGCAAGGCTCGAGAGTTGAGAAGTGAACTTGAAACGACAGCTGAACAATGTTCCACGGTCAGGCCTCTGGCAAGCGAACGCGATTTCAATTTAGAACTTGTCCTCTGCACCGAGAATTGGGCATACGCGGGGGCGGCCATAACTTGACAGAGAACGGAGAAACCAATTATTTTGGGAACGTTAAGGCAAGCGCGACCATTAGGCCTGTTTCTTTGGAAATTTCTCGCATCTTCGGTTAGCACAAGAGTTTGATTTTCCAATAAAACGAACTTCCAGGCGTTCCAATGTGGTAGAGTGACAGTTTCCAATTGACCATTGTTGACCATTGTTGACCATTGTTGACCATTCCATCAGTTGTTGTTGTTGTTGTTGTTGTTGTTGTTGTTGAAGGTCGATGTTGCGCTGACCAAGGTGCGGTGTCGAATCCATGACCAGAGTTCCATTGTTGAGTAGAGGGTACTGTGCAGTTTGAGCGGGCGACTGTGGAGAGAGGAACATTTCATCAGTTAATTATTAACCATAGACCAACCCACTAGGGCCACCCCAAGGTCCCTTTTTCTAGTTAACATGAACCATGAACGTGAACCTACGGCGGGGTAGGTGAACATCTAGAACACCTGGATTTATTTGGGACATTGCTCTATCCACTGAGCTATCTGAACACCCTGGAAAATTAGCCGATTTGTTAACGTTCTTAATGAACTTGCTTGCCTAGCAGCCTGGAAAACAAATGAAAAAAACCCCGTCTTCACTGGGATTTGAACCTCGGACCTCGGGAACACAAGGCGTTGGTGTTACCACACAACTACGCAATCCAGTGCAATGCTTTACACCTTTAGTTACAAGATTTCAAGTAGTTTCTTGCCGAAGTTAATGCGAAAAAAAGAAATCGTTTACTCTGGCCTGGGACTCGAACCTGCAACCTCTGCGTTACCATTCACTCTGTTTACCACTGAGCTAGCCCAACAACTGAAGTTCATAGCCGTTTATTTGCATCCTTGAATTAGACAATTGCAAAGAGCCTGAGAACAACTCTCGTTTTATGTATATATATATATTTTTTCAAGTCATTGCAGATAAGAAAATTGGCTTTCTCTGGGTAAAACTGACCTTTATTTAAAGACAAAAGCCAAGCCAATGGTGTTGGACGTGTTGTTTGAGTGGAGAAAGGCGTGCGTCAGTGCGTGTTTTCTGTGTGCTCATGGATTTTGCAATAGTTTCAGTCATTGCAGATAAGAAAATTGGCTTTCTCTGGGTAAAACTGACCTTTATTTAAAGACAAAAGCCAAGCCAATGGTGTTGGACGTGTTGTTTGATGGGAGAAAGGCGTGCGTCAGTGCGTGTTTTCTGTGTGCTCATGGATTTTGCAATAGTTTCAGTCATTGCAGATAAGAAAATTGGCTTTCTCTGGGTAAAACTGACCTTTATTTAAAGACAAAAGCCAAGCCAATGGTGTTGGAGGAGAGAAAGTGCGCGCGCGATGTTGTGGCGCGCTAATGTGGCCTGTTCTCCAGTCCGTTCGCGCGTTAAAAACAAATTCTCCTCAACGCCGGTATAAATAAGAGGGCGGTACTTTTTTGCCGCTGACCATTAAAAGATTGCTGGCTTCAATGCGCTGTTGTTTATAAATAGTTAGAAAGATCGATTACGGCCTTCACGCCAGACGTCGAGCAACAGACATGCACGCGCAACTTGCTTGTTGGAGATCTGGGCGTTTTTTGGATGACGGAGTTTGAATGTTGCATGACGTGTGCATAAATTAGGCGCCATATTGGATCTTTGACGCAAGTTCAAATGTGCATATCTGGGCTCGGTTTTAATATCTTTTCAACCTTTTTACTGTGGTCATGCCTGCATGTCTTAGCTATGCCTTGCTTGTTTTACATCGGTCTTTGACCTTTTCTAGGGCGATTTACGGCTTTCTGATCACAAGCATGTTTTTGAGCAGTTTTGGCGGTTGCAACTGGCTAACCTGAAGCATTTAGTTCTACGGTAAGGCGCCAAGGTAAACGTTATGAAGTTGAAACTTGACAGAGGCGTAGAGGCGAGGGTGAGGTTCATGAGCAATGGCTCCAAGATGCTGCGCGCTTTTCCTTTAGTAACTTTGCAAGGCTCGAGAGTTGAGAAGTGAACTTGAAACGACAGCTGAACAATGTTCCACGGTCAGGCCTCTGGCAAGCGAACGCGATTTCAATTTAGAACTTGTCCTCTGCACCGAGAATTGGGCATACGCGGGGGCGGCCATAACTTGACAGAGAACGGAGAAACCAATTATTTTGGGAACGTTAAGGCAAGCGCGACCATTAGGCCTGTTTCTTTGGAAATTTCTCGCATCTTCGGTTAGCACAAGAGTTTGATTTTCCAATAAAACGAACTTCCAGGCGTTCCAATGTGGTAGAGTGACAGTTTCCAATTGACCATTGTTGACCATTGTTGACCATTGTTGACCATTCCATCAGTTGTTGTTGTTGTTGTTGTTGTTGTTGTTGTTGAAGGTCGATGTTGCGCTGACCAAGGTGCGGTGTCGAATCCATGACCAGAGTTCCATTGTTGAGTAGAGGGTACTGTGCAGTTTGAGCGGGCGACTGTGGAGAGAGGAACATTTCATCAGTTAATTATTAACCATAGACCAACCCACTAGGGCCACCCCAAGGTCCCTTTTTCTAGTTAACATGAACCATGAACGTGAACCTACGGCGGGGTAGGTGAACATCTAGAACACCTGGATTTATTTGGGACATTGCTCTATCCACTGAGCTATCTGAACACCCTGGAAAATTAGCCGATTTGTTAACGTTCTTAATGAACTTGCTTGCCTAGCAGCCTGGAAAACAAATGAAAAAAACCCCCGTCTTCACTGGGATTTGAACCTCGGACCTCGGGAACACAAGGCGTTGGTGTTACCACACAACTACGCAATCCAGTGCAATGCTTTACACCTTTAGTTACAAGATTTCAAGTAGTTTCTTGCCGAAGTTAATGCGAAAAAAAGAAATCGTTTACTCTGGCCTGGGACTCGAACCTGCAACCTCTGCGTTACCATTCACTCTGTTTACCACTGAGCTAGCCCAACAACTGAAGTTCATAGCCGTTTATTTGCATCCTTGAATTAGACAATTGCAAAGAGCCTGAGAACAACTCTCGTTTTATGTATATATATATATATTTTTTCAAGTCATTGCAGATAAGAAAATTGGCTTTCTCTGGGTAAAACTGACCTTTATTTAAAGACAAAAGCCAAGCCAATGGTGTTGGACGTGTTGTTTGAGTGGAGAAAGGCGTGCGTCAGTGCGTGTTTTCTGTGTGCTCATGGATTTTGCAATAGTTTCAGTCATTGCAGATAAGAAAATTGGCTTTCTCTGGGTAAAACTGACCTTTATTTAAAGACAAAAGCCAAGCCAATGGTGTTGGACGTGTTGTTTGAGTGGAGAAAGGCGTGCGTCAGTGCGTGTTTTCTGTGTGCTCATGGATTTTGCAATAGTTTCAGTCATTGCAGATAAGAAAATTGGCTTTCTCTGGGTAAAACTGACCTTTATTTAAAGACAAAAGCCAAGCCAATGGTGTTGGACGTGTTGTTTGAGTGGAGAAAGGCGTGCGTCAGTGCGTGTTTTCTGTGTGCTCATGGATTTTGCAATAGTTTCAGTCATTGCAGATAAGAAAATTGGCTTTCTCTGGGTAAAACTGACCTTTATTTAAAGACAAAAGCCAAGCCAATGGTGTTGGACGTGTTGTTTGAGTGGAGAAAGGCGTGCGTCAGTGCGTGTTTTCTGTGTGCTCATGGATTTTGCAATAGTTTCAGTCATTGCAGATAAGAAAATTGGCTTTCTCTGGGTAAAACTGACCTTTATTTAAAGACAAAAGCCAAGCCAATGGTGTTGGAGGAGAGAAAGTGCGCGCGCGATGTTGTGGCGCGCTAATGTGGCCTGTTCTCCAGTCCGTTCGCGCGTTAAAAACAAATTCTCCTCAACGCCGGTATAAATAAGAGGGCGGTACTTTTTTGCCGCTGACCATTAAAAGATTGCTGGCTTCAATGCGCTGTTGTTTATAAATAGTTAGAAAGATCGATTACGGCCTTCACGCCAGACGTCGAGCAACAGACATGCACGCGCAACTTGCTTGTTGGAGATCTGGGCGTTTTTTGGATGACGGAGTTTGAATGTTGCATGACGTGTGCATAAATTAGGCGCCATATTGGATCTTTGACGCAAGTTCAAATGTGCATATCTGGGCTCGGTTTTAATATCTTTTCAACCTTTTTACTGTGGTCATGCCTGCATGTCTTAGCTATGCCTTGCTTGTTTTACATCGGTCTTTGACCTTTTCTAGGGCGATTTACGGCTTTCTGATCACAAGCATGTTTTTGAGCAGTTTTGGCGGTTGCAACTGGCTAACCTGAAGCATTTAGTTCTACGGTAAGGCGCCAAGGTAAACGTTATGAAGTTGAAACTTGACAGAGGCGTAGAGGCGAGGGTGAGGTTCATGAGCAATGGCTCCAAGATGCTGCGCGCTTTTCCTTTAGTAACTTTGCAAGGCTCGAGAGTTGAGAAGTGAACTTGAAACGACAGCTGAACAATGTTCCACGGTCAGGCCTCTGGCAAGCGAACGCGATTTCAATTTAGAACTTGTCCTCTGCACCGAGAATTGGGCATACGCGGGGGCGGCCATAACTTGACAGAGAACGGAGAAACCAATTATTTTGGGAACGTTAAGGCAAGCGCGACCATTAGGCCTGTTTCTTTGGAAATTTCTCGCATCTTCGGTTAGCACAAGAGTTTGATTTTCCAATAAAACGAACTTCCAGGCGTTCCAATGTGGTAGAGTGACAGTTTCCAATTGACCATTGTTGACCATTGTTGACCATTGTTGACCATTCCATCAGTTGTTGTTGTTGTTGTTGTTGTTGTTGTTGTTGAAGGTCGATGTTGCGCTGACCAAGGTGCGGTGTCGAATCCATGACCAGAGTTCCATTGTTGAGTAGAGGGTACTGTGCAGTTTGAGCGGGCGACTGTGGAGAGAGGAACATTTCATCAGTTAATTATTAACCATAGACCAACCCACTAGGGCCACCCCAAGGTCCCTTTTTCTAGTTAACATGAACCATGAACGTGAACCTACGGCGGGGTAGGTGAACATCTAGAACACCTGGATTTATTTGGGACATTGCTCTATCCACTGAGCTATCTGAACACCCTGGAAAATTAGCCGATTTGTTAACGTTCTTAATGAACTTGCTTGCCTAGCAGCCTGGAAAACAAATGAAAAAAACCCCCGTCTTCACTGGGATTTGAACCTCGGACCTCGGGAACACAAGGCGTTGGTGTTACCACACAACTACGCAATCCAGTGCAATGCTTTACACCTTTAGTTACAAGATTTCAAGTAGTTTCTTGCCGAAGTTAATGCGAAAAAAAGAAATCGTTTACTCTGGCCTGGGACTCGAACCTGCAACCTCTGCGTTACCATTCACTCTGTTTACCACTGAGCTAGCCCAACAACTGAAGTTCATAGCCGTTTATTTGCATCCTTGAATTAGACAATTGCAAAGAGCCTGAGAACAACTCTCGTTTTATGTATATATATATATTTTTTCAAGTCATTGCAGATAAGAAAATTGGCTTTCTCTGGGTAAAACTGACCTTTATTTAAAGACAAAAGCCAAGCCAATGGTGTTGGACGTGTTGTTTGAGTGGAGAAAGGCGTGCGTCAGTGCGTGTTTTCTGTGTGCTCATGGATTTTGCAATAGTTTCAGTCATTGCAGATAAGAAAATTGGCTTTCTCTGGGTAAAACTGACCTTTATTTAAAGACAAAAGCCAAGCCAATGGTGTTGGACGTGTTGTTTGATGGGAGAAAGGCGTGCGTCAGTGCGTGTTTTCTGTGTGCTCATGGATTTTGCAATAGTTTCAGTCATTGCAGATAAGAAAATTGGCTTTCTCTGGGTAAAACTGACCTTTATTTAAAGACAAAAGCCAAGCCAATGGTGTTGGACGTGTTGTTTGATGGGAGAAAGGCGTGCGTCAGTGCGTGTTTTCTGTGTGCTCATGGATTTTGCAATAGTTTCAGTCATTGCAGATAAGAAAATTGGCTTTCTCTGGGTAAAACTGACCTTTATTTAAAGACAAAAGCCAAGCCAATGGTGTTGGACGTGTTGTTTTGATCGAGAAAGGCGTGCGTCAGTGCGTGTTTTCTGTGTGCTCATGGATTTTGCAATAGTTTCAGTCATTGCAGATAAGAAAATTGGCTTTCTCTGGGTAAAACTGACCTTTATTTAAAGACAAAAGCCAAGCCAATGGTGTTGGAGGAGAGAAAGTGCGCGCGCGATGTTGTGGCGCGCTAATGTGGCCTGTTCTCCAGTCCGTTCGCGCGTTAAAAACAAATTCTCCTCAACGCCGGTATAAATAAGAGGGCGGTACTTTTTTGCCGCTGACCATTAAAAGATTGCTGGCTTCAATGCGCTGTTGTTTATAAATAGTTAGAAAGATCGATTACGGCCTTCACGCCAGACGTCGAGCAACAGACATGCACGCGCAACTTGCTTGTTGGAGATCTGGGCGTTTTTTGGATGACGGAGTTTGAATGTTGCATGACGTGTGCATAAATTAGGCGCCATATTGGATCTTTGACGCAAGTTCAAATGTGCATATCTGGGCTCGGTTTTAATATCTTTTCAACCTTTTTACTGTGGTCATGCCTGCATGTCTTAGCTATGCCTTGCTTGTTTTACATCGGTCTTTGACCTTTTCTAGGGCGATTTACGGCTTTCTGATCACAAGCATGTTTTTGAGCAGTTTTGGCGGTTGCAACTGGCTAACCTGAAGCATTTAGTTCTACGGTAAGGCGCCAAGGTAAACGTTATGAAGTTGAAACTTGACAGAGGCGTAGAGGCGAGGGTGAGGTTCATGAGCAATGGCTCCAAGATGCTGCGCGCTTTTCCTTTAGTAACTTTGCAAGGCTCGAGAGTTGAGAAGTGAACTTGAAACGACAGCTGAACAATGTTCCACGGTCAGGCCTCTGGCAAGCGAACGCGATTTCAATTTAGAACTTGTCCTCTGCACCGAGAATTGGGCATACGCGGGGGCGGCCATAACTTGACAGAGAACGGAGAAACCAATTATTTTGGGAACGTTAAGGCAAGCGCGACCATTAGGCCTGTTTCTTTGGAAATTTCTCGCATCTTCGGTTAGCACAAGAGTTTGATTTTCCAATAAAACGAACTTCCAGGCGTTCCAATGTGGTAGAGTGACAGTTTCCAATTGACCATTGTTGACCATTGTTGACCATTGTTGACCATTCCATCAGTTGTTGTTGTTGTTGTTGTTGTTGTTGTTGTTGAAGGTCGATGTTGCGCTGACCAAGGTGCGGTGTCGAATCCATGACCAGAGTTCCATTGTTGAGTAGAGGGTACTGTGCAGTTTGAGCGGGCGACTGTGGAGAGAGGAACATTTCATCAGTTAATTATTAACCATAGACCAACCCACTAGGGCCACCCCAAGGTCCCTTTTTCTAGTTAACATGAACCATGAACGTGAACCTACGGCGGGGTAGGTGAACATCTAGAACACCTGGATTTATTTGGGACATTGCTCTATCCACTGAGCTATCTGAACACCCTGGAAAATTAGCCGATTTGTTAACGTTCTTAATGAACTTGCTTGCCTAGCAGCCTGGAAAACAAATGAAAAAAACCCCCGTCTTCACTGGGATTTGAACCTCGGACCTCGGGAACACAAGGCGTTGGTGTTACCACACAACTACGCAATCCAGTGCAATGCTTTACACCTTTAGTTACAAGATTTCAAGTAGTTTCTTGCCGAAGTTAATGCGAAAAAAAGAAATCGTTTACTCTGGCCTGGGACTCGAACCTGCAACCTCTGCGTTACCATTCACTCTGTTTACCACTGAGCTAGCCCAACAACTGAAGTTCATAGCCGTTTATTTGCATCCTTGAATTAGACAATTGCAAAGAGCCTGAGAACAACTCTCGTTTTATGTATATATATATATATTTTTCAAGTCATTGCAGATAAGAAAATTGGCTTTCTCTGGGTAAAACTGACCTTTATTTAAAGACAAAAGCCAAGCCAATGGTGTTGGACGTGTTGTTTGATGGGAGAAAGGCGTGCGTCAGTGCGTGTTTTCTGTGTGCTCATGGATTTTGCAATAGTTTCAGTCATTGCAGATAAGAAAATTGGCTTTCTCTGGGTAAAACTGACCTTTATTTAAAGACAAAAGCCAAGCCAATGGTGTTGGACGTGTTGTTTGAGTGGAGAAAGGCGTGCGTCAGTGCGTGTTTTCTGTGTGCTCATGGATTTTGCAATAGTTTCAGTCATTGCAGATAAGAAAATTGGCTTTCTCTGGGTAAAACTGACCTTTATTTAAAGACAAAAGCCAAGCCAATGGTGTTGGACGTGTTGTTTGAGTGGAGAAAGGCGTGCGTCAGTGCGTGTTTTCTGTGTGCTCATGGATTTTGCAATAGTTTCAGTCATTGCAGATAAGAAAATTGGCTTTCTCTGGGTAAAACTGACCTTTATTTAAAGACAAAAGCCAAGCCAATGGTGTTGGAGGAGAGAAAGTGCGCGCGCGATGTTGTGGCGCGCTAATGTGGCCTGTTCTCCAGTCCGTTCGCGCGTTAAAAACAAATTCTCCTCAACGCCGGTATAAATAAGAGGGCGGTACTTTTTTGCCGCTGACCATTAAAAGATTGCTGGCTTCAATGCGCTGTTGTTTATAAATAGTTAGAAAGATCGATTACGGCCTTCACGCCAGACGTCGAGCAACAGACATGCACGCGCAACTTGCTTGTTGGAGATCTGGGCGTTTTTTGGATGACGGAGTTTGAATGTTGCATGACGTGTGCATAAATTAGGCGCCATATTGGATCTTTGACGCAAGTTCAAATGTGCATATCTGGGCTCGGTTTTAATATCTTTTCAACCTTTTTACTGTGGTCATGCCTGCATGTCTTAGCTATGCCTTGCTTGTTTTACATCGGTCTTTGACCTTTTCTAGGGCGATTTACGGCTTTCTGATCACAAGCATGTTTTTGAGCAGTTTTGGCGGTTGCAACTGGCTAACCTGAAGCATTTAGTTCTACGGTAAGGCGCCAAGGTAAACGTTATGAAGTTGAAACTTGACAGAGGCGTAGAGGCGAGGGTGAGGTTCATGAGCAATGGCTCCAAGATGCTGCGCGCTTTTCCTTTAGTAACTTTGCAAGGCTCGAGAGTTGAGAAGTGAACTTGAAACGACAGCTGAACAATGTTCCACGGTCAGGCCTCTGGCAAGCGAACGCGATTTCAATTTAGAACTTGTCCTCTGCACCGAGAATTGGGCATACGCGGGGGCGGCCATAACTTGACAGAGAACGGAGAAACCAATTATTTTGGGAACGTTAAGGCAAGCGCGACCATTAGGCCTGTTTCTTTGGAAATTTCTCGCATCTTCGGTTAGCACAAGAGTTTGATTTTCCAATAAAACGAACTTCCAGGCGTTCCAATGTGGTAGAGTGACAGTTTCCAATTGACCATTGTTGACCATTGTTGACCATTGTTGACCATTCCATCAGTTGTTGTTGTTGTTGTTGTTGTTGTTGTTGAAGGTCGATGTTGCGCTGACCAAGGTGCGGTGTCGAATCCATGACCAGAGTTCCATTGTTGAGTAGAGGGTACTGTGCAGTTTGAGCGGGCGACTGTGGAGAGAGGAACATTTCATCAGTTAATTATTAACCATAGACCAACCCACTAGGGCCACCCCAAGGTCCCTTTTTCTAGTTAACATGAACCATGAACGTGAACCTACGGCGGGGTAGGTGAACATCTAGAACACCTGGATTTATTTGGGACATTGCTCTATCCACTGAGCTATCTGAACACCCTGGAAAATTAGCCGATTTGTTAACGTTCTTAATGAACTTGCTTGCCTAGCAGCCTGGAAAACAAATGAAAAAAACCCCCGTCTTCACTGGGATTTGAACCTCGGACCTCGGGAACACAAGGCGTTGGTGTTACCACACAACTACGCAATCCAGTGCAATGCTTTACACCTTTAGTTACAAGATTTCAAGTAGTTTCTTGCCGAAGTTAATGCGAAAAAAAGAAATCGTTTACTCTGGCCTGGGACTCGAACCTGCAACCTCTGCGTTACCATTCACTCTGTTTACCACTGAGCTAGCCCAACAACTGAAGTTCATAGCCGTTTATTTGCATCCTTGAATTAGACAATTGCAAAGAGCCTGAGAACAACTCTCGTTTTATGTATATATATATATTTTTTCAAGTCATTGCAGATAAGAAAATTGGCTTTCTCTGGGTAAAACTGACCTTTATTTAAAGACAAAAGCCAAGCCAATGGTGTTGGACGTGTTGTTTGATGGGAGAAAGGCGTGCGTCAGTGCGTGTTTTCTGTGTGCTCATGGATTTTGCAATAGTTTCAGTCATTGCAGATAAGAAAATTGGCTTTCTCTGGGTAAAACTGACCTTTATTTAAAGACAAAAGCCAAGCCAATGGTGTTGGACGTGTTGTTTGAGTGGAGAAAGGCGTGCGTCAGTGCGTGTTTTCTGTGTGCTCATGGATTTTGCAATAGTTTCAGTCATTGCAGATAAGAAAATTGGCTTTCTCTGGGTAAAACTGACCTTTATTTAAAGACAAAAGCCAAGCCAATGGTGTTGGACGTGTTGTTTGAGTGGAGAAAGGCGTGCGTCAGTGCGTGTTTTCTGTGTGCTCATGGATTTTGCAATAGTTTCAGTCATTGCAGATAAGAAAATTGGCTTTCTCTGGGTAAAACTGACCTTTATTTAAAGACAAAAGCCAAGCCAATGGTGTTGGAGGAGAGAAAGTGCGCGCGCGATGTTGTGGCGCGCTAATGTGGCCTGTTCTCCAGTCCGTTCGCGCGTTAAAAACAAATTCTCCTCAACGCCGGTATAAATAAGAGGGCGGTACTTTTTTGCCGCTGACCATTAAAAGATTGCTGGCTTCAATGCGCTGTTGTTTATAAATAGTTAGAAAGATCGATTACGGCCTTCACGCCAGACGTCGAGCAACAGACATGCACGCGCAACTTGCTTGTTGGAGATCTGGGCGTTTTTTGGATGACGGAGTTTGAATGTTGCATGACGTGTGCATAAATTAGGCGCCATATTGGATCTTTGACGCAAGTTCAAATGTGCATATCTGGGCTCGGTTTTAATATCTTTTCAACCTTTTTACTGTGGTCATGCCTGCATGTCTTAGCTATGCCTTGCTTGTTTTACATCGGTCTTTGACCTTTTCTAGGGCGATTTACGGCTTTCTGATCACAAGCATGTTTTTGAGCAGTTTTGGCGGTTGCAACTGGCTAACCTGAAGCATTTAGTTCTACGGTAAGGCGCCAAGGTAAACGTTATGAAGTTGAAACTTGACAGAGGCGTAGAGGCGAGGGTGAGGTTCATGAGCAATGGCTCCAAGATGCTGCGCGCTTTTCCTTTAGTAACTTTGCAAGGCTCGAGAGTTGAGAAGTGAACTTGAAACGACAGCTGAACAATGTTCCACGGTCAGGCCTCTGGCAAGCGAACGCGATTTCAATTTAGAACTTGTCCTCTGCACCGAGAATTGGGCATACGCGGGGGCGGCCATAACTTGACAGAGAACGGAGAAACCAATTATTTTGGGAACGTTAAGGCAAGCGCGACCATTAGGCCTGTTTCTTTGGAAATTTCTCGCATCTTCGGTTAGCACAAGAGTTTGATTTTCCAATAAAACGAACTTCCAGGCGTTCCAATGTGGTAGAGTGACAGTTTCCAATTGACCATTGTTGACCATTGTTGACCATTGTTGACCATTCCATCAGTTGTTGTTGTTGTTGTTGTTGTTGTTGTTGAAGGTCGATGTTGCGCTGACCAAGGTGCGGTGTCGAATCCATGACCAGAGTTCCATTGTTGAGTAGAGGGTACTGTGCAGTTTGAGCGGGCGACTGTGGAGAGAGGAACATTTCATCAGTTAATTATTAACCATAGACCAACCCACTAGGGCCACCCCAAGGTCCCTTTTTCTAGTTAACATGAACCATGAACGTGAACCTACGGCGGGGTAGGTGAACATCTAGAACACCTGGATTTATTTGGGACATTGCTCTATCCACTGAGCTATCTGAACACCCTGGAAAATTAGCCGATTTGTTAACGTTCTTAATGAACTTGCTTGCCTAGCAGCCTGGAAAACAAATGAAAAAAACCCCCGTCTTCACTGGGATTTGAACCTCGGACCTCGGGAACACAAGGCGTTGGTGTTACCACACAACTACGCAATCCAGTGCAATGCTTTACACCTTTAGTTACAAGATTTCAAGTAGTTTCTTGCCGAAGTTAATGCGAAAAAAAGAAATCGTTTACTCTGGCCTGGGACTCGAACCTGCAACCTCTGCGTTACCATTCACTCTGTTTACCACTGAGCTAGCCCAACAACTGAAGTTCATAGCCGTTTATTTGCATCCTTGAATTAGACAATTGCAAAGAGCCTGAGAACAACTCTCGTTTTATGTATATATATATATATTTTTTCAAGTCATTGCAGATAAGAAAATTGGCTTTCTCTGGGTAAAACTGACCTTTATTTAAAGACAAAAGCCAAGCCAATGGTGTTGGACGTGTTGTTTGAGTGGAGAAAGGCGTGCGTCAGTGCGTGTTTTCTGTGTGCTCATGGATTTTGCAATAGTTTCAGTCATTGCAGATAAGAAAATTGGCTTTCTCTGGGTAAAACTGACCTTTATTTAAAGACAAAAGCCAAGCCAATGGTGTTGGACGTGTTGTTTGATGGGAGAAAGGCGTGCGTCAGTGCGTGTTTTCTGTGTGCTCATGGATTTTGCAATAGTTTCAGTCATTGCAGATAAGAAAATTGGCTTTCTCTGGGTAAAACTGACCTTTATTTAAAGACAAAAGCCAAGCCAATGGTGTTGGACGTGTTGTTTGATGGGAGAAAGGCGTGCGTCAGTGCGTGTTTTCTGTGTGCTCATGGATTTTGCAATAGTTTCAGTCATTGCAGATAAGAAAATTGGCTTTCTCTGGGTAAAACTGACCTTTATTTAAAGACAAAAGCCAAGCCAATGGTGTTGGACGTGTTGTTTGATGGGAGAAAGGCGTGCGTCAGTGCGTGTTTTCTGTGTGCTCATGGATTTTGCAATAGTTTCAGTCATTGCAGATAAGAAAATTGGCTTTCTCTGGGTAAAACTGACCTTTATTTAAAGACAAAAGCCAAGCCAATGGTGTTGGAGGAGAGAAAGTGCGCGCGCGATGTTGTGGCGCGCTAATGTGGCCTGTTCTCCAGTCCGTTCGCGCGTTAAAAACAAATTCTCCTCAACGCCGGTATAAATAAGAGGGCGGTACTTTTTTGCCGCTGACCATTAAAAGATTGCTGGCTTCAATGCGCTGTTGTTTATAAATAGTTAGAAAGATCGATTACGGCCTTCACGCCAGACGTCGAGCAACAGACATGCACGCGCAACTTGCTTGTTGGAGATCTGGGCGTTTTTTGGATGACGGAGTTTGAATGTTGCATGACGTGTGCATAAATTAGGCGCCATATTGGATCTTTGACGCAAGTTCAAATGTGCATATCTGGGCTCGGTTTTAATATCTTTTCAACCTTTTTACTGTGGTCATGCCTGCATGTCTTAGCTATGCCTTGCTTGTTTTACATCGGTCTTTGACCTTTTCTAGGGCGATTTACGGCTTTCTGATCACAAGCATGTTTTTGAGCAGTTTTGGCGGTTGCAACTGGCTAACCTGAAGCATTTAGTTCTACGGTAAGGCGCCAAGGTAAACGTTATGAAGTTGAAACTTGACAGAGGCGTAGAGGCGAGGGTGAGGTTCATGAGCAATGGCTCCAAGATGCTGCGCGCTTTTCCTTTAGTAACTTTGCAAGGCTCGAGAGTTGAGAAGTGAACTTGAAACGACAGCTGAACAATGTTCCACGGTCAGGCCTCTGGCAAGCGAACGCGATTTCAATTTAGAACTTGTCCTCTGCACCGAGAATTGGGCATACGCGGGGGCGGCCATAACTTGACAGAGAACGGAGAAACCAATTATTTTGGGAACGTTAAGGCAAGCGCGACCATTAGGCCTGTTTCTTTGGAAATTTCTCGCATCTTCGGTTAGCACAAGAGTTTGATTTTCCAATAAAACGAACTTCCAGGCGTTCCAATGTGGTAGAGTGACAGTTTCCAATTGACCATTGTTGACCATTGTTGACCATTGTTGACCATTCCATCAGTTGTTGTTGTTGTTGTTGTTGTTGTTGTTGTTGAAGGTCGATGTTGCGCTGACCAAGGTGCGGTGTCGAATCCATGACCAGAGTTCCATTGTTGAGTAGAGGGTACTGTGCAGTTTGAGCGGGCGACTGTGGAGAGAGGAACATTTCATCAGTTAATTATTAACCATAGACCAACCCACTAGGGCCACCCCAAGGTCCCTTTTTCTAGTTAACATGAACCATGAACGTGAACCTACGGCGGGGTAGGTGAACATCTAGAACACCTGGATTTATTTGGGACATTGCTCTATCCACTGAGCTATCTGAACACCCTGGAAAATTAGCCGATTTGTTAACGTTCTTAATGAACTTGCTTGCCTAGCAGCCTGGAAAACAAATGAAAAAAACCCCCGTCTTCACTGGGATTTGAACCTCGGACCTCGGGAACACAAGGCGTTGGTGTTACCACACAACTACGCAATCCAGTGCAATGCTTTACACCTTTAGTTACAAGATTTCAAGTAGTTTCTTGCCGAAGTTAATGCGAAAAAAAGAAATCGTTTACTCTGGCCTGGGACTCGAACCTGCAACCTCTGCGTTACCATTCACTCTGTTTACCACTGAGCTAGCCCAACAACTGAAGTTCATAGCCGTTTATTTGCATCCTTGAATTAGACAATTGCAAAGAGCCTGAGAACAACTCTCGTTTTATGTATATATATATATATTTTTTCAAGTCATTGCAGATAAGAAAATTGGCTTTCTCTGGGTAAAACTGACCTTTATTTAAAGACAAAAGCCAAGCCAATGGTGTTGGACGTGTTGTTTGATGGGAGAAAGGCGTGCGTCAGTGCGTGTTTTCTGTGTGCTCATGGATTTTGCAATAGTTTCAGTCATTGCAGATAAGAAAATTGGCTTTCTCTGGGTAAAACTGACCTTTATTTAAAGACAAAAGCCAAGCCAATGGTGTTGGACGTGTTGTTTGAGTGGAGAAAGGCGTGCGTCAGTGCGTGTTTTCTGTGTGCTCATGGATTTTGCAATAGTTTCAGTCATTGCAGATAAGAAAATTGGCTTTCTCTGGGTAAAACTGACCTTTATTTAAAGACAAAAGCCAAGCCAATGGTGTTGGACGTGTTGTTTGAGTGGAGAAAGGCGTGCGTCAGTGCGTGTTTTCTGTGTGCTCATGGATTTTGCAATAGTTTCAGTCATTGCAGATAAGAAAATTGGCTTTCTCTGGGTAAAACTGACCTTTATTTAAAGACAAAAGCCAAGCCAATGGTGTTGGAGGAGAGAAAGTGCGCGCGCGATGTTGTGGCGCGCTAATGTGGCCTGTTCTCCAGTCCGTTCGCGCGTTAAAAACAAATTCTCCTCAACGCCGGTATAAATAAGAGGGCGGTACTTTTTTGCCGCTGACCATTAAAAGATTGCTGGCTTCAATGCGCTGTTGTTTATAAATAGTTAGAAAGATCGATTACGGCCTTCACGCCAGACGTCGAGCAACAGACATGCACGCGCAACTTGCTTGTTGGAGATCTGGGCGTTTTTTGGATGACGGAGTTTGAATGTTGCATGACGTGTGCATAAATTAGGCGCCATATTGGATCTTTGACGCAAGTTCAAATGTGCATATCTGGGCTCGGTTTTAATATCTTTTCAACCTTTTTACTGTGGTCATGCCTGCATGTCTTAGCTATGCCTTGCTTGTTTTACATCGGTCTTTGACCTTTTCTAGGGCGATTTACGGCTTTCTGATCACAAGCATGTTTTTGAGCAGTTTTGGCGGTTGCAACTGGCTAACCTGAAGCATTTAGTTCTACGGTAAGGCGCCAAGGTAAACGTTATGAAGTTGAAACTTGACAGAGGCGTAGAGGCGAGGGTGAGGTTCATGAGCAATGGCTCCAAGATGCTGCGCGCTTTTCCTTTAGTAACTTTGCAAGGCTCGAGAGTTGAGAAGTGAACTTGAAACGACAGCTGAACAATGTTCCACGGTCAGGCCTCTGGCAAGCGAACGCGATTTCAATTTAGAACTTGTCCTCTGCACCGAGAATTGGGCATACGCGGGGGCGGCCATAACTTGACAGAGAACGGAGAAACCAATTATTTTGGGAACGTTAAGGCAAGCGCGACCATTAGGCCTGTTTCTTTGGAAATTTCTCGCATCTTCGGTTAGCACAAGAGTTTGATTTTCCAATAAAACGAACTTCCAGGCGTTCCAATGTGGTAGAGTGACAGTTTCCAATTGACCATTGTTGACCATTGTTGACCATTGTTGACCATTCCATCAGTTGTTGTTGTTGTTGTTGTTGTTGTTGTTGTTGAAGGTCGATGTTGCGCTGACCAAGGTGCGGTGTCGAATCCATGACCAGAGTTCCATTGTTGAGTAGAGGGTACTGTGCAGTTTGAGCGGGCGACTGTGGAGAGAGGAACATTTCATCAGTTAATTATTAACCATAGACCAACCCACTAGGGCCACCCCAAGGTCCCTTTTTCTAGTTAACATGAACCATGAACGTGAACCTACGGCGGGGTAGGTGAACATCTAGAACACCTGGATTTATTTGGGACATTGCTCTATCCACTGAGCTATCTGAACACCCTGGAAAATTAGCCGATTTGTTAACGTTCTTAATGAACTTGCTTGCCTAGCAGCCTGGAAAACAAATGAAAAAACCCCCGTCTTCACTGGGATTTGAACCTCGGACCTCGGGAACACAAGGCGTTGGTGTTACCACACAACTACGCAATCCAGTGCAATGCTTTACACCTTTAGTTACAAGATTTCAAGTAGTTTCTTGCCGAAGTTAATGCGAAAAAAAGAAATCGTTTACTCTGGCCTGGGACTCGAACCTGCAACCTCTGCGTTACCATTCACTCTGTTTACCACTGAGCTAGCCCAACAACTGAAGTTCATAGCCGTTTATTTGCATCCTTGAATTAGACAATTGCAAAGAGCCTGAGAACAACTCTCGTTTTATGTATATATATATATATTTTTTCAAGTCATTGCAGATAAGAAAATTGGCTTTCTTGGGTAAAACTGACCTTTATTTAAAGACAAAAGCCAAGCCAATGGTGTTGGACGTGTTGTTTGATGGGAGAAAGGCGTGCGTCAGTGCGTGTTTTCTGTGTGCTCATGGATTTTGCAATAGTTTCAGTCATTGCAGATAAGAAAATTGGCTTTCTCTGGGTAAAACTGACCTTTATTTAAAGACAAAAGCCAAGCCAATGGTGTTGGACGTGTTGTTTGAGTGGAGAAAGGCGTGCGTCAGTGCGTGTTTTCTGTGTGCTCATGGATTTTGCAATAGTTTCAGTCATTGCAGATAAGAAAATTGGCTTTCTCTGGGTAAAACTGACCTTTATTTAAAGACAAAAGCCAAGCCAATGGTGTTGGACGTGTTGTTTGAGTGGAGAAAGGCGTGCGTCAGTGCGTGTTTTCTGTGTGCTCATGGATTTTGCAATAGTTTCAGTCATTGCAGATAAGAAAATTGGCTTTCTCTGGGTAAAAACTGACCTTTATTTAAAGACAAAAGCCAAGCCAATGGTGTTGGAGGAGAGAAAGTGCGCGCGCGATGTTGTGGCGCGCTAATGTGGCCTGTTCTCCAGTCCGTTCGCGCGTTAAAAACAAATTCTCCTCAACGCCGGTATAAATAAGAGGGCGGTACTTTTTTGCCGCTGACCATTAAAAGATTGCTGGCTTCAATGCGCTGTTGTTTATAAATAGTTAGAAAGATCGATTACGGCCTTCACGCCAGACGTCGAGCAACAGACATGCACGCGCAACTTGCTTGTTGGAGATCTGGGCGTTTTTTGGATGACGGAGTTTGAATGTTGCATGACGTGTGCATAAATTAGGCGCCATATTGGATCTTTGACGCAAGTTCAAATGTGCATATCTGGGCTCGGTTTTAATATCTTTTCAACCTTTTTACTGTGGTCATGCCTGCATGTCTTAGCTATGCCTTGCTTGTTTTACATCGGTCTTTGACCTTTTCTAGGGCGATTTACGGCTTTCTGATCACAAGCATGTTTTTGAGCAGTTTTGGCGGTTGCAACTGGCTAACCTGAAGCATTTAGTTCTACGGTAAGGCGCCAAGGTAAACGTTATGAAGTTGAAACTTGACAGAGGCGTAGAGGCGAGGGTGAGGTTCATGAGCAATGGCTCCAAGATGCTGCGCGCTTTTCCTTTAGTAACTTTGCAAGGCTCGAGAGTTGAGAAGTGAACTTGAAACGACAGCTGAACAATGTTCCACGGTCAGGCCTCTGGCAAGCGAACGCGATTTCAATTTAGAACTTGTCCTCTGCACCGAGAATTGGGCATACGCGGGGGCGGCCATAACTTGACAGAGAACGGAGAAACCAATTATTTTGGGAACGTTAAGGCAAGCGCGACCATTAGGCCTGTTTCTTTGGAAATTTCTCGCATCTTCGGTTAGCACAAGAGTTTGATTTTCCAATAAAACGAACTTCCAGGCGTTCCAATGTGGTAGAGTGACAGTTTCCAATTGACCATTGTTGACCATTGTTGACCATTGTTGACCATTCCATCAGTTGTTGTTGTTGTTGTTGTTGTTGTTGTTGTTGAAGGTCGATGTTGCGCTGACCAAGGTGCGGTGTCGAATCCATGACCAGAGTTCCATTGTTGAGTAGAGGGTACTGTGCAGTTTGAGCGGGCGACTGTGGAGAGAGGAACATTTCATCAGTTAATTATTAACCATAGACCAACCCACTAGGGCCACCCCAAGGTCCCTTTTTCTAGTTAACATGAACCATGAACGTGAACCTACGGCGGGGTAGGTGAACATCTAGAACACCTGGATTTATTTGGGACATTGCTCTATCCACTGAGCTATCTGAACACCCTGGAAAATTAGCCGATTTGTTAACGTTCTTAATGAACTTGCTTGCCTAGCAGCCTGGAAAACAAATGAAAAAAACCCCCGTCTTCACTGGGATTTGAACCTCGGACCTCGGGAACACAAGGCGTTGGTGTTACCACACAACTACGCAATCCAGTGCAATGCTTTACACCTTTAGTTACAAGATTTCAAGTAGTTTCTTGCCGAAGTTAATGCGAAAAAAAGAAATCGTTTACTCTGGCCTGGGACTCGAACCTGCAACCTCTGCGTTACCATTCACTCTGTTTACCACTGAGCTAGCCCAACAACTGAAGTTCATAGCCGTTTATTTGCATCCTTGAATTAGACAATTGCAAAGAGCCTGAGAACAACTCTCGTTTTATGTATATATATATATATTTTTTCAAGTCATTGCAGATAAGAAAATTGGCTTTCTCTGGGTAAAACTGACCTTTATTTAAAGACAAAAGCCAAGCCAATGGTGTTGGACGTGTTGTTTGATGTCGGAATGGCGTCCGTAAGTGAGTGTTTTCTGTGTGCTCATGGATTTTGCAATAGTTTCAGTCATTTAATATAAGAAAATTGGCTTTCTCTGGGTAAAACTGACCTTATTTAAAGACAAAAGCCAAGCCAATGGTGTTGGACGTGTTGTTTGATGGGAGAAAGGCGTGCGTCAGTGCGTGTTTTCTGTGTGCTCATGGATTTTGCAATAGTTTCAGTCATTGCAGATAAGAAAATTGGCTTTCTCTGGGTAAAACTGACCTTTATTTAAAGACAAAAGCCAAGCCAATGGTGTTGGACGTGTTGTTTGATGGGAGAAAGGCGTGCGTCAGTGCGTGTTTTCTGTGTGCTCATGGATTTTGCAATAGTTTCAGTCATTGCAGATAAGAAAATTGGCTTTCTCTGGGTAAAACTGACCTTTATTTAAAGACAAAAGCCAAGCCAATGGTGTTGGACGTGTTGTTTGATGGGAGAAAGGCGTGCGTCAGTGCGTGTTTTCTGTGTGCTCATGGATTTTGCAATAGTTTCAGTCATTGCAGATAAGAAAATTGGCTTTCTCTGGGTAAAACTGACCTTATTTAAAGACAAAAGCCAAGCCAATGGTGTTGGAGGAGAGAAAGTGCGCGCGCGATGTTGTGGCGCGCTAATGTGGCCTGTTCTCCAGTCCGTTCGCGCGTTAAAAACAAATTCTCCTCAACGCCGGTATAAATAAGAGGGCGGTACTTTTTTGCCGCTGACCATTAAAAGATTGCTGGCTTCAATGCGCTGTTGTTTATAAATAGTTAGAAAGATCGATTACGGCCTTCACGCCAGACGTCGAGCAACAGACATGCACGCGCAACTTGCTTGTTGGAGATCTGGGCGTTTTTTGGATGACGGAGTTTGAATGTTGCATGACGTGTGCATAAATTAGGCGCCATATTGGATCTTTGACGCAAGTTCAAATGTGCATATCTGGGCTCGGTTTTAATATCTTTTCAACCTTTTTACTGTGGTCATGCCTGCATGTCTTAGCTATGCCTTGCTTGTTTTACATCGGTCTTTGACCTTTTCTAGGGCGATTTACGGCTTTCTGATCACAAGCATGTTTTTGAGCAGTTTTGGCGGTTGCAACTGGCTAACCTGAAGCATTTAGTTCTACGGTAAGGCGCCAAGGTAAACGTTATGAAGTTGAAACTTGACAGAGGCGTAGAGGCGAGGGTGAGGTTCATGAGCAATGGCTCCAAGATGCTGCGCGCTTTTCCTTTAGTAACTTTGCAAGGCTCGAGAGTTGAGAAGTGAACTTGAAACGACAGCTGAACAATGTTCCACGGTCAGGCCTCTGGCAAGCGAACGCGATTTCAATTTAGAACTTGTCCTCTGCACCGAGAATTGGGCATACGCGGGGGCGGCCATAACTTGACAGAGAACGGAGAAACCAATTATTTTGGGAACGTTAAGGCAAGCGCGACCATTAGGCCTGTTTCTTTGGAAATTTCTCGCATCTTCGGTTAGCACAAGAGTTTGATTTTCCAATAAAACGAACTTCCAGGCGTTCCAATGTGGTAGAGTGACAGTTTCCAATTGACCATTGTTGACCATTGTTGACCATTGTTGACCATTCCATCAGTTGTTGTTGTTGTTGTTGTTGTTGTTGTTGTTGAAGGTCGATGTTGCGCTGACCAAGGTGCGGTGTCGAATCCATGACCAGAGTTCCATTGTTGAGTAGAGGGTACTGTGCAGTTTGAGCGGGCGACTGTGGAGAGAGGAACATTTCATCAGTTAATTATTAACCATAGACCAACCCACTAGGGCCACCCCAAGGTCCCTTTTTCTAGTTAACATGAACCATGAACGTGAACCTACGGCGGGGTAGGTGAACATCTAGAACACCTGGATTTATTTGGGACATTGCTCTATCCACTGAGCTATCTGAACACCCTGGAAAATTAGCCGATTTGTTAACGTTCTTAATGAACTTGCTTGCCTAGCAGCCTGGAAAACAAATGAAAAAAACCCCCGTCTTCACTGGGATTTGAACCTCGGACCTCGGGAACACAAGGCGTTGGTGTTACCACACAACTACGCAATCCAGTGCAATGCTTTACACCTTTAGTTACAAGATTTCAAGTAGTTTCTTGCCGAAGTTAATGCGAAAAAAAGAAATCGTTTACTCTGGCCTGGGACTCGAACCTGCAACCTCTGCGTTACCATTCACTCTGTTTACCACTGAGCTAGCCCAACAACTGAAGTTCATAGCCGTTTATTTGCATCCTTGAATTAGACAATTGCAAAGAGCCTGAGAACAACTCTCGTTTTATGTATATATATATATTTTTTCAAGTCATTGCAGATAAGAAAATTGGCTTTCTCTGGGTAAAACTGACCTTTATTTAAAGACAAAAGCCAAGCCAATGGTGTTGGACGTGTTGTTTGAGTGGAGAAAGGCGTGCGTCAGTGCGTGTTTTCTGTGTGCTCATGGATTTTGCAATAGTTTCAGTCATTGCAGATAAGAAAATTGGCTTTCTCTGGGTAAAACTGACCTTTATTTAAAGACAAAAGCCAAGCCAATGGTGTTGGACGTGTTGTTTGATGGGAGAAAGGCGTGCGTCAGTGCGTGTTTTCTGTGTGCTCATGGATCTTGCAATAGATTCAGGCATTGGTGATAAGAAATTTGGCTTTGTCTGGGTATTACTGACCTTTTATTTAAGACAAAAGCCAAGCCAATGGTGTTGGACGTGTTGTTTGATGGGAGAAAGGCGTGCGTCAGTGCGTGTTTTCTGTGTGCTCATGGATTTTGCAATAGTTTCAGTCATTGCAGATAAGAAAATTGGCTTTCTCTGGGTAAAACTGACCTTTATTTAAAGACAAAAGCCAAGCCAATGGTGTTGGAGGTGTTGTTTGATGAGAAAGGCGTGCGTCAGTGCGTGTTTTCTGTGTGCTCATGGATTTTGCAATAGTTTCAGTCATTGCAGATAAGAAAATTGGCTTTCTCTGGGTAAAACTGACCTTTATTTAAAGACAAAAGCCAAGCCAATGGTGTTGGAGGAGAGAAAGTGCGCGCGCGATGTTGTGGCGCGCTAATGTGGCCTGTTCTCCAGTCCGTTCGCGCGTTAAAAACAAATTCTCCTCAACGCCGGTATAAATAAGAGGGCGGTACTTTTTTGCCGCTGACCATTAAAAGATTGCTGGCTTCAATGCGCTGTTGTTTATAAATAGTTAGAAAGATCGATTACGGCCTTCACGCCAGACGTCGAGCAACAGACATGCACGCGCAACTTGCTTGTTGGAGATCTGGGCGTTTTTTGGATGACGGAGTTTGAATGTTGCATGACGTGTGCATAAATTAGGCGCCATATTGGATCTTTGACGCAAGTTCAAATGTGCATATCTGGGCTCGGTTTTAATATCTTTTCAACCTTTTTACTGTGGTCTGCCTGCATGTCTTAGCTATGCCTTGCTTGTTTTACATCGGTCTTTGACCTTTTCTAGGGCGATTTACGGCTTTCTGATCACAAGCATGTTTTTGAGCAGTTTTGGCGGTTGCAACTGGCTAACCTGAAGCATTTAGTTCTACGGTAAGGCGCCAAGGTAAACGTTATGAAGTTGAAACTTGACAGAGGCGTAGAGGCGAGGGTGAGGTTCATGAGCAATGGCTTCCAAGATGCTGCGCGCTTTTCCTTTAGTAACTTTGCAAGGCTCGGAGTTGAGAAGTGAACTTGAAACGACAGCTGAACAATGTTCCACGGTCAGGCCTCTGGCAAGCGAACGCGATTTCAATTTAGAACTGGTCCTCTGCACCGAGAA
>NW_027179581.1:50000-60000 GCF_036669935.1 Montipora foliosa | reverse complement strand
GGGAATTTCCTTTCTCACCAAATTTTCATTTCCACTATTCCAGCTCCTCATTTCCTGCAAACAAAACTCGCTTTTAAGAAAATACAATATTTTATTGTGCATTTATAGATTCCTTTCCTCTCTAGGGTGACAGAATTTGGAACTGAATGACAAATAATGTTTCAAATGAAGACTTCGTTCAAGTTTTATTTTCTTTGGTTTGCTTGAATGGTTGCTTATCTCGGTCCTTGGTGAGGCAATAAGAAGACTACACGACAGGCCTTCAGTCGGTTTACGTTGTCAAACCGTTAACACGTCTTTTTTTAGTTATTCTAGTTATTTATGTACGGAATTCTGGAACGATGGTTGTTTTCTCAGACAGAACTGTAAGTCAATATTGACCGATTCTTGCAGTTGTAAACGAGCATTGTTTTTCCGGTAAAAATCAGCTGGAACAAATGTTAGTGACACAAGCAAACAATTCGACCAGCTGAATGACGTTCTGTCACAGTGTCGTCCTTCACCAGAATGGATCGCTTAACTGCTGGAAGCTCTAACCTGTGCTAGGCGGCTCCTGTCAAAGGCAGATGACTTGCGCACGCAAGATTTTCAACGATATAAAGAACAGTATTCTTTTGCAAGAACATTGTGTCATAATGATTGTAAACTTCAAAACAGGTAAGGCTTATTTAGTGATCGCCATGCTTGCATTGAATTAACTCGATCTTTTAAAACCTCTTTTCTCTTTCCATCACCAAGTTTATGAAGACCCCGAAACACTGAACCCCTGAACTCTATACAGAGTTGGATATGGTTGATTGTTTTTTGCCTTTGAATTACACTTGCGATACAGTTGACGGATCATGATAAGTTCATTTTTACCGGGTTACAAACACCTTAGAGTGTAAAACAGACCTCCCGTCTGCATGTTTTCATTCAGTGCTCTTTGGATCGGCCTTTAGCGAAATATTGAGGCAAAATAAAAAGATTAGCGATCTAAAATGAATACGCTGATTTTGTAAAAACAGCGAAGTGACCGTTTCAGCTAAACTTTGAACACATTTGGATTTTCAAAGACCAAAGGGATGAACACCAACATTTACCTAAACGTGACTTTGCGAGCTACGTTTTTTCAAATCGAGTTTTTACCGCACGTTTTTGGACTGCACCAAAACTCAGTAATTTTTCAGTTTGAATTGGAATAGTGACTTGCATATATCCATATACCTTTTTGCATCGTTTCATTTATCTTTGTCATTTTCCTTCGTCTAGAAATACCAAATTTTAAACAGGAAACGTTCGAGAGTCTTGTCTTCTTTTGTCAATTACACGCCTTTAAGATGTGGAAGGCTTAATCATTCTCATCGCTAAAACAATCTCATCTTTGAAGAGCTCTTGAATTATAATTGCAATTTTAACGATTTTTTTTCTTGTGGCAGATATTGTGGGAACCTAAATATTCTCTGTCACTTAAAGTGATAACGAAAATGTAAAAAAGTGGACTTTTCTTTAATGTCCTGTCACATGGACTAAAAGCAAACTTTATTTGCTATGTGTTTTACTGTGTATTCATTGTTTGAAAAACGTAAAGGAAATTAATGAAAAGATCTACAGACGATAGCCAATAGAACATTCAATTTTAATAAACAGTTATCACAATGTGCAATTTTATTTTCAAATAATAACCTTTAATCGTTCTACAATGAACAGGCCTTAAGCTTTTGAGAGTTTTCACGCTAAACAACCGAATTTTAATATAAACTTTATTTCTATGATGACAAGAATCAAATTAATGCAAGAATTCGAAACTGTAAACATTTTTTTAATGGACAAGAAAAGAAAATAGATGACTGATGCCGTTTAATCACCTAAAGAAAGCAAAGAGTATCTGTGTTTTCTGTGCAATATTATTGACGCACGATGTGAAAAAAGTATGTTTCAAACCTCGTCGAGAAGTCACCTAGAAAATTTGTCTATGTTCGTAAAAGAAATCAAACACAACATAATCTAAAATTTTCGACATCGTTCAATACTATTTCTTACGTGCATGTGAATTATCCCTTATTCCCTAAATTAAAGCAACGAATTCTCAAATATCAAGCAGTGCAAAAAGGAAGGGCAAATTTTAAAGAAAACCAAACGATAATTTGATTATCTCGTTTTATTTTGGCTCTAGATCATCATCAAAACGCAAAAGAGAAGTGCATCGTCTTTCGAAATAGTTAACAATTATTCCGGCTCCGCCGAAGTGGAGGTAACAGCCATCGCCCAGTTTCGCCGACACTGAGGCCGTGAATAATTGTTTTAGTATGTACCACACCAAAAAGTTGCTCCTCGGTAACCGAAGGGAAACCTGTAGTCATTTTGGTTTTCTCTGTTTGCTGAGGTTGCACTTGCTTTTCACGTCCGAGCGATCAGAATGAGCGGAAAGCACAATTCACTTGTGTGGTATAGACTAATAAAATTAACAGTACCTGGAACTTTTCAATTTACGCAACTAATTAAGCTCTCTTGGGGAGAAAAAGGTTGGTATGGTTATATTGCGATTGGTCATGAATTATTTTGACGTGTTATTAATCCTTTTAATTAATGTTCCTTTAGGCGAAGTTGTGTCCATGAGAGATGAACGCTTACAATTCATGCCTCCGCTTTTGAAAGTCTCTTCTTTCCTTCTCCTGAGCATACTTTTTTGGCAAAAAACCTCTGGACACTATGATCCCTGCCGCGTAGCCAGGTCAGTTCCCGAGCATGCGCTATCAGGACACGTGATCTCTACAGTAGCAGTGAAAGGACTAGAATCTTGTGTAATAACCTGCGAACGCACTGAAAAGTGCTTCAGCATAAACTATTATTCAACGTTAAAAAGGTGTGATTTGAACGACAAAACCGTTGAATGGAATCTCAGTGACTTAAAGCCAACAGAAGGAGCCTTGTATCTCACGATGGTGTCTCGTGTCTACACGCCGAGTCAAGACTGTATTGGGGTTTGCGTACCTATCCCAGGATCCTCAGTGCGACGATGCGTTTGTGGAGGAAATACAACGAGCCTTAATGATTGTGAGTCTCGCTACCATCAACAATATTATTCAGTTGATCTATATATTTGCATTGCACAAGTTCTAAAAGATCACAGAGAAAAAACTTAAAAACACAGCCATCCTCAATTCACATTTCTAATATCGAGGTCACGACCGCTACGTTGGTGTCCCCAAACAAAGAAACGGCGGCCATGTTGGTGTCCCGACCCAATCCTCCGGGAATTGAACTCAAATATTATGCAAACGTTTTCTTTTGTTTTCGTTAAAGAAACATGTCTGTTGATCACGTGAGTGAAAACCAAGTATACCGCAACCTGGCAGTATTTTTAAATTCGTTGTAAAGCCCAGTGCAAACGGACGTGCAGTGTATTATGTGAAGGATACGACCCATAAGACTTTGTAAACTTACAAAATTTGGCTGCCATCTTGTTTTTAACATGTAAATGCGTTGCTATCTCCATGGAGACCGTATGTAATGCGCGTGCGTGGCTACAGCTGTACAAACGGATGAAACATTGACCGAATGCATAAAAGGCGGACAAAAATGTATTCTTTTGTTTATGCTAATGAGACTCACTAGCCTCGCTCTCAAGCAACCTTTCTTTTGTATTTTGGCCATGCAAACGAGGCTAGTGAGGCTAATTAGCACATAAACAAAAGAATATTGTTTTGGCCGCCATTTATGCATTCGGTCTATTGTTGTCCTACGCTTCGGCGATCACGGAACAAAAGAAATGTTGGGAGTTGTTGGCTTAAAAGTTTGACCAGTTTCAAACTTCGTAAAACAACACGTAACAACATGCAGCAGGGTGTGCATTAACGGACGCAACATGTAACACCCGACAATGCTGGAACAATGTTGGCCAACAATGGTGCGTCCATTTGCACAGGGCTTAAGTCGGCTTAAGTCTTATTTCTAATTAGGGAATTCTTCCAAAACAAGCACCAACATAAGGGCGGTGTCACCTAGTGTGATTCTTGCCATTCATAGTGTAACTCTTTCAATTGACTGAACTATTTTCGCGTTGCATTTTCGAAATAGCTTGTTCAAAACCACTTGGAATGGAAGACGGTCTAATCAAAGATACCATGATAAAGGTATCGTCCACGCATCCGGACAGCAAAAAGGTATGGGGGAGACTTCACAGCAAGGAGGGAAGCTGGACTCCAAACGATGATTACAAAGACCAGTGGTTCCAAGTAAACTTCGAACCGGAAGTAAAAATAATCACACACATCGCCACGCAAGGAAACGGTAGAAACCATTATTGGGTGAAAGAATATCACGTCATGTACAAGAAAAAGGGAGCTTCGACTCTCCAACAATATATGGAAAGCAACAAATTAGTGGTAAGACGAAATTTCCTGGGTGGATATCATGTCACTTTTTCAATGCTCATACTATTGGTAGGGCATGTAGTTCCCGGTGTTGTGGTCTGTCTTCTGTGGTGTATCATGGTTGGGAGGGTAAATGCTTGGAGATATTAGCTACACCAAGCTACTCTAAAATCCGAGGGTGAAGAAAGATATATGATATGATATGATATGATATGATATGGTTCTCCCTCAATTCCGAAGAAAGATTCTGTCTGGGAGGCTTAACCACATTGCCATTGTTGCTTTTTATCGTTTCGGTGTACATATCAGCGATTCAAAGGTAACTTCTTACATTGTTGCGTATAGGTCCCAATCATTTCTCGATCGATACTTTCCGAGGTCAAATCGATTTGTCCTGCAGTTCTCACCGTGAGCACGGAAAGGAGAAATGTCTAGTTTCTAAACAAATTGACAAGAAAGTGCTTGCTCGAGTTCTAGTCCCAAATCTACTAAAAATCTACTACCACTTTGATAGTCATCATAATTACTGTGTTAAGTTTGAGCTTTTATGCATCTGCACGTTTGTCGTCCCCAGTCTTGGAGCTGCTCACCTTATACACTCAACTACAATAGGAGACAGCTGAGAAGACTGTTGAAATGAAAAGCTTAAAGGCCCACCTTCAACCGACAGGTTTTCGACCGTTTGTTTTTGTTATGGAAATTCGTATTTCTTATCGCAGCGATCTAATTGGATGAATCTCGGATTCGGGTGGAATTTTCATATATGAAAATTGTTCCGAGGCACGCAATGTCTGTCGTTTGAAGGTGTGCCTTTAACGCTACATTCAAAGATATTTTCTCTTGTACTTTCAGAATTTCACCGGCAATAAGAACCAAAATGCCGTGGTAACAAACAAGATAGCAAATCCCTTTGAAGCCACTGCAGTCCGTATAATTCCAAAAACATTTTACGGGAGAATAGCTTTGCGGATTGAACTGTACGGATGTGACATCAAGTGAGGTTTTGATATTGGAATGCATCACCCCCCGGAAACCTCACCTGACAGAGGAAAACAAGGTCTCGTCCGCATTAACAAAGATTGAAATTCAATTCAATTTGACTCACATTACTGTTATGATTGTAACCTGGTTGTTGGTACAGTATTCAATGGGCAAAACCACGTATTCATTTATTGCGCAGTTCTGGCATTGGAACTACTGGAAACAAATTAGTAACCTCGTTCTCTACTCTCGACGGAGAAAAGCCGACGCTTTATGACAAGAAATGATGGTACAGTGAAGGAAAAGCAAACTTTATTTTGTCGGGAGCTCGAGATGGATTTATTGTCTGATAGGACAAACTATGATTTACATGTATTGAAAAAGGTTTATGTTTTCAACTATTTGTAAGGTGTCCTTTGTTCCTTGGTCTAAAGGACACACAAGGAGTACACTCTGTCAATCATTTTCGAAGCACACTAAGCAGCAGAGGTCCATAACCCATCAGTTTTCGGTCACGGTGTCATCCAAAACGTTAGTCACTGCCACATTTAAGAACATGCCTTAGGTCGGTACAATACAAAATGAATTTAAAGAACTAAACTAGTGAGCAGCACTCTGCGAACTGTGTGTGTAAAACTTGTTTAGTCTCCGACGCATTTCGTCTAGCTTACGTAGACTTATTCAGGGAATTTTATAGTAATACATTAAATGCCTCCGTTTAAGCATATCTGATGGCAAAAATGACGGTCACCAAAATTAAGGTTTGACCGGATTTTCGAAAGGGAACCTGAGGCGCAGCTGTGAAATATTTTGGGGCCAAACTAAAACCATGGCACCAAAAAATACAACAATGATACAACACGGACGATACAACGCGTGATTCAGTCTCAGATCGGTTAATTTGGATCCACGCTGTTTAACAATCCTATAGGCCTCAGCAAAACGTTGCTGAGCGTTTATGAAAAAGGTGCTCATAAAAACATCGGAAGTACTTCACTTTTAATTTATTTCAATTATTCTTAGCACTTTTTATCGTTACAAAGTCTGAGTTTTTTTTGATAAAACATTATCTTAACAGCTTTGCATGCTGATTTTCTGGGAGCTCACGTCGATTAGATAACCATATAGGCAGTGAAAAAAAAATTACTGGTAAGCATGTTTACCGATAACATAGTTCTTAGGGTACATAGTTACAAAACAGAACGCATAAGATTAAATATCATACAAACGAGTAGATCTTTCGGATTAACTTTTTCGATTAACTGTAGATTTTAGGAAAAATCGTACAAATAAATAGAAGATACACTTTCTCAAGTAATTTCAACAATCTTTAAGTTAAAATTTACCACCATTTTCCTCGAACTTTTTTAAAAACTTATTCAAGACCGTACAGGGAGAGACCCAGAAAAAGGAATTTAGAAATGCGCGTCTAAAACGGTAAAACTCTCGACCCACAATTATAACATAAATTTCCTCAGAATTGAAGGGAACATTTTTCAAAGAAAAAAATACAACTTGCCGTTATTGCGAAATGTAAAGATTAAACAAAAAAAATTATTATGGTCCCGCTGGGTTGTCAAAATAATCCCAGAACTCTGCGCATCTCTTACTTTCCTAATCCGAGGTGCACTTCATCAGCTTTTATGCTTTCCTTCTTCAAGGCGCCTCGGTCTCAGGATTGGTCATTTGGGGTTTTTTAAGTCATGAGGGTAAAACATAATAGATACAAATGATACCAGTAAACAAGTGGGCCTACTTCTTTCCTCTCCTCCGCTAATTCTACAAGGTGAATTGACAAACTCGCGAGTTATATGGAAAAAGTGGGCGCACAATTCAGTTCGACTAGTTGGTAACTGCTTCCTTACTTCGTCGAAAATTCAGCTGTTCGTCTCCTATCTGCCCTCTTGCCTTTGAACGGAAATAGTTAGTCGCCGTAAAGCTCTAGCCTCATTGCTATACAAGAGTACCATTGTAGAGGAAAGATGCGTACGATTATCAGATTACCGGGAGATTTAATTGGAGACGTTAAAGTGTTATAAACCACTGTATTCTTGTCCTGGTTTGCTTGATATGGCTGTCAATGGAGAATAAAAAAGTACACGTGATAAATCATTAATATCCGTCCTTTTCCTTTAACTCGTGTGCTCATGTTAAGGGCATTTTAGACGCTTCTATTCGTCAAATAGCACGAAAGCTAGTTATCTTATACAAGGGTCATGGTCACTCATTAGTCAGTCAACTGCTTTAGGAAAGAAAGTGTGAGAGAGAGAGAGAGAGAGAGAGAGAGAGAGAGAGAGAGAGAGAGAGAGAGAGAGAGAAACAATATTTCTCTTTTCTTGGACTACAGGGGACAGTTGAACATTGGCATTACAGTTATGGCTTTCTCAAGAATGAAAATAATCAACTGGCAAGACTAAAACAACAATTTGTCAGAATCGAGTCAAGTCTACTGTAAACTTACGAACATTTTAGCATTTTTACCGTTGTGTCCGAATGAGCAGACCCATCAGACCACCACAGAATGCGATAAGAAGTAACCCAGCACTCGTCGTTTGGTGCTCCCTGTGTAGCGATGGCATTAACAGTTTTCTCGCTTGAAAATGCAACGGAAATGTACCGATTGAACTTATTTTCTGCGGCCATCCAACATTCGGAGCCATGTAGACGTCCTTTCCAAGCATTATAGCCTGGCTTTTCCGAAAAAGCTGTGATATTGTTATTGGGGATGGCTCCACTTTCCATTCCTAGAGCCCCTTGCAGAACTGCAGGAAAACAAGACAAGTGTATATACAACTAGTAAGCATTGCGCATACTCCTGACCTCGCTGTCTGGCCGGTATATTACCCATGCGTACAGCCACATCACCTTGTCAGTGAGCGCCATTGACAGCTGTTTCAGTGTTGTTAGGCCTCATCTGCATGACATAGACGTTTAACTCCCTCTGACCCAAAGAGATAATTGTATGTGAATTTCAAATTCCGTTTTTGATTGTTTGTGCTTCACGTTTTTTGCTTTCCCAACAGTTGATTGGTTTGGGTCAAATTTCACCCACAAAGCAAGAATAATAAATAAACTAGTAATTACCATCAATGAGTGGAATGCTGCCGAGAGGTATCAAAACGGATCGCATGCCATGCAAATCAACGCTGCTTAATACATGTCCTGTCAGCACAACGCAGTCATCCAGAAATACAAAAATCCGTGCATCTCTAATGAAAACGATTAGAATGGCTGCCTCGTAACATTGACAGCAATAAGTAATCAGTGTTTCATCAAGATCAAACGCGGGATTCTATTAATAAACGAAATTAGAGTATGTATTACTCTAACGAAATTATATTATGTATGTATAGAGAATGGCGGGTAAACTTTCAAAACGATGTTCGATTGAAATATTTGATCGTTTACTGGGCTAGGCTAATGGTGAATTCAAGATATTTTGTCACCAATATTTTTTTCTTCCAATTAGAGTACTCCGGTAAAATAAAAACTTGATTCCAACAACAAATAATTAATATTGGTTTATTCTGTTTTGTTTTGAGAGAATGAGATGTGTGAACCCAAAACGCCTTCTTAGCAGAGAACAAAAAATGTACGTACTTTCACATCGAAATCCACTAAATCCCAAAGTACACTTGCAATACACTCTGGGACTAGGAACGCACGTTCCTCCATTCTCACAGCGCATGCTTGCACAGGTGCGATGTTTCCGAATCACCATATCCATGGATAATGCTCCCTTCCTTGGGACCAAGTGGTCCGGGGACGAATCTGAGGACGCGTTGTTCAGTTCACAAGTTTTGTGCCATGCAAAGTAATTGACGCTGAAGCAACGAGAATCCATCTCGCACGAAAATGTACATTTCTCAAAAGTTGTGCTTTTCAAGGTCTGTATCACATGACCCACTAGCACGTGATGTTTATTTGAGAAACTTGTGCGACATTGACTGGAGCAAGTGGCTATCGAAAGATAACCACTTGAGAAAAGTATGATGTCAACCAAGATCAGTTCGAAATATTTCGACATTCCTTAAACGCAGAGCATGGTCACATTACCTGAAATAAACCATATATGGAATTAAGTTGTTACGAAAATCGTTCCAGTCAATCAATTTTTATCTTACAAATTGTTTTTTTAAATTTACGAAGAAGACACTCATACCAGTAGAACCAAGAGAGTAAATAACTTGTCTAACTTTTAATTTTAAAAACGAGACAAAATTTGTTTCCCAGTGCCTTAGAAGGGTTATGAGCCTTTTTTTTTTCAGTCATCTAATTATGCCATCAGGAATTTTTGCCCAATTTGTAACTCAAGCAGATCATTTCACTGGAATCTACTTATCAATCAAATAACAGAACATAGAAAAATTTCGAGATTTTTGTTTGTGATCTGTGGAATAGAACGGAAATTTGGTGTAGTTTTCGAGAATCATTCTAATTCCGTCCACTCTGCCGGCGAACGGATACCGGATGACAATGACGACAATGGCCAGGTGTTAGTTTAGCCCGAATCATCGCTGAAGCAAGCGGCTTGAACGAGTTTGAATGGAGTGGTACGGTAACTAAACTAATCATACAAAGAAAAATAATACCACGGTACAATTAGAGCTCAATGCAAACAGACGAAATTGGATACCTTCAAATTTAACATAACGAGCCGTGAC